>NC_056745.1:355358633-355398633 GCF_019279795.1 Protopterus annectens
TGTTATCAATTTATGGTTTTCTCCCTGTCCCTACCACACATACTTGGCATGCCACTGGGGATGGTACAAGCACACAATGGCTATCCATAAAGAATATCCTCTCTCTTTTGCAAGAGTCGTTGCCTTCAATAGCCCTTATCCATTCCTCACAGCATGAGCAGTAGTTTCTATAGACTCCATCAAGACGATTACACTATCATATATGCCTCTGAGTATGTGTAAGCCTCTTTTTTCCTCCCTCTGCCCTCCCTCTGAAATAGATGAGCAGGCCATGCCCATCACTCCTTCATCTCACTGTTTGGGTTCTTTTTTTTTTTTTTTTGTTAAACACCTTTATTGAATTATCACTTGTGACGTAGGCAAATTAACATTTATATATAAGCTAAGCAACATTACATAACTTATTCAATTCCTGCCCTTTTTATTTAAACAAGAAACATCTTTATTAAACCATCACTTGCGACATAAACAATCATACATTTATATAAATGAAAACAAACTACACCAACACAGTCCTAGCTCCAAGCATTTTACATCATAAACCATACCAACAAGGTCTATATTAGAACATCGAAGTTTCAGAGCTTCGAATGTTCTAATATCGACCCCTAGTAACCAAAAGCTGAAAATAGTGACGTTTCAGAAAACCAAATTCTTTCCTAGGGAAAGAATTTGGTTGTCCGTTCCTGTCACTTCGCCATTTTCAGCTCTGTGTTGGAAAGTTACGGGTCGGGTTCAGGTAAGTGTGCAATTGTGTTGACGTGAGGGTTAGGGCGGGTTAGGTGAGTTAGGGTTAGTGCACGGGTGAGGTGTGTGTGCAATAGTGACGAACCTTAGGGTTAGGGTTTGGGTTAAGGTAAGTAGGTAGACAGTGGTGTATGTACAGTTTAGTGTAGGTTTAGATGTAAGATTTTAGGTGTATGTGTGTGGATTGCTGTTTGTTTGGTGTGTTTGTGTTGTGTGTATGTGTTTTGGAACAGCAAATTTTTTCCCTAGGAAAAGTTTTGCTGTTCTTAATTTTCGATGTTATCAGTTTTCGGTTACTAGGGGTCGATATTAGAACATTCGAAGTTCTGAAACTTTGATGTTCTAATATAGACTCTACTAACATACTCCCAGTTGCAGACATACGTCACTTATAATCTACCCAATCATTTTCAAACATTGCATCGCTCATTTATGTCATGCCTTCTTTTAAACTTCATTCCTCCCCTGCATGTATCCTTCCCACAATTCCCATTTTTCCTATGTAGTTTGCTCTTACCCTTTTCTAAAGATCTCAATTCCATCTCTGTTACTATATTCACTACTTCTGATATACTTGGTTTAGATTTTGATTTCCATTTTCTAGTAATTCCTTTTTTGGCAGCTGCCATAATTAGACACAACAAGGCTTTACGATGTCTAGGCAAATCCAATTCTGTACCATAGCTCAGAAAAATCATCTCCCTCGTCACACCAATCCGCCCACCCAGCATATCCAACAGTGCATCCCACAGGGAATCCTCAAAGTCCTCCAACTCATTGCATTCTCAGAAAATATGTTTCCAAGTACCTCTTTCTTCCTTGCCACACCTCTAACATTTGCTGTCTACCTGAGGAAAAATTATCTGAAGTCTACTTGAGGCATGTGCTTGAGATCAAGTGAATGAATAAATACATAAATTATGTTCCAAAAATGTGTCTTAGCTTGCTACTGTTAGGACCATGCAATGCAACCTATTACAACTCCCCTCTGCCCTTTCAACTTCTTATCCCAGGAATCAGAGACAAATACCCAAAATCAGAAACAGATTTTAAGTATTCACTTATATACTTAGAAAGTCGATAGATAACAAGCTTTGCATTTGCAAGTATTTTCTGAGAGGTACAAAGTCAGAAATTCACATAGGTTCATACATTCATAGGTGAGTACCAGGATGATGCCCTTGCAAACCATTGTAAGCCTAGCCGATTTTTTCTTTTTGTGCCAGAATTAACCTATCCTATTTGATTAGAGATTGGTCTACCAATACCATTGTAATTATATATATTACCCCTAATGAGAATAACTGGAATCATTCCATAGATAATTTGAGGGGAACCATGCATGGGATGAAACATTTATAAGCTGCCTTTGTCAATTAGTAGTACAGGGGCAGTCCTGAAGTACATTTTCTTTCTCATCCATATATTTAAGTTGTGCTTGAATATGATCTGTGTTGAAATTTATTTTATGTGGATCAGGAATCTGTTCCAGCACAGCAGTACCATCTGTCAAATATATAGTGGGTACTGCAGAGGATACCTCTGTGAAATACACATGTCCATCCAAACCATTCTATTGATATTACAGAAGAGGTTTAGATCCCTAAACTGAGTATTTCTGATGCCATCTGACATGCCGATGTGCAGTAAATCCATCAGCATTGGGTTGGAGGATGCCTTGAATGCCAGACACAGCTCACCTCTTAGCAGACTGTAAGATACCGAGTATAGTGACAGAGCTTTGAGTTGGTCCATGTAAGACATGTTGTTTAGGCCTTGTATCTTTTTAATAAGGTATGGTTGTGGGGATTCCAGTTATTTCTTGTGTATGGACAGATGTATACCAAAAGGGGCATTATTCTCAATGATTGGCCAAATGAGGGCTGAGTAAAGGCTTACAATGACATCCCTAGAGGTAGAGTCTTTTGTTTATAAGCTGTGCAGTGCAGAAGGACTTTCTTACAAAAATGGACACGCCAGTCAAAAGGTTAGGTGGCTGTCCACATAAGTTCCCAAATCCTGAATAACTAGGTCAACTCTTAGGTGTGTATTGGCACTGCTGTAGTTCTTTGGGGTAGATAACTTCCCAAAGGATACAATAATGCATTTTTTTGGCATTTAGTTTCGGTCCATGATTTTGGCAATAGTTATTTATTTGGGAAAAACATTCTTGCAGGATGACTAAGTCATTTGGGGATTCAGTGACTGTTGCTAATCTGCAGACACCTGCAAACTTATTCAGCCAAGCCCTTTAGTATTGACTTTTACTTTGATGCCAAACAGGTGATGTCCTGATGCAGATCCAATGGGGCACTCCGTGAATAGATATCTTTGTGGAAATAATTTACTCTAATTTGATTTCCTGGGCCCTTTCTGTGAGCCAGTTGGCAATCCAGCAAGTGACATAGTTCTTTATTCCCAGTTTTATTTCTTTTCTTATATGACTGGGTGGGGAATTGTGTGAAAAGCTTTGGCTAGATTGAGGTATGTCATGTATATTCTTTTGCCTTTATCCATTGCTTTGGTGACCTTTTCAAAAACATTCAGCAGATAAAGTAAGCATGATCTGTCCTTGATGAATCCAAACTGAGATGGGTCTAATGTTCAGAGGTTCCCTATGACCTGATGAGATCCATGAAAAGTCTTTCCATGGCTTTTTCATATGAGGCTGGTTAGACTTATAGGTCTGTAATACCTGGGTCTGTGGAAGGTCCTCTGTTATGTAGAGGAATCACTGTAGCTGTTCTCCATTCACATGATGCAAAATCTGTATAGATTTTGAGATTGAACAATGTTGCTAGGGTGTGGCTAAATTGTGCTTCATGCCATTTTTATGGATTCAGAGATATTGTCAGGATGCACTGATGCAGTATTTTTAGCTTTTGATAGCGCTTTTAGGACTTGGTCTTGTCTGATAGCTGGAAGGCAAGACAGTTTTCTGTATAACTTGAGGGACAGATGGAGAACAGAGGTGTAACGTTAGAGCTAAATGTATCAGCCAGTAGGTTCACTATATCTTCTGCCCTCAGTATAGGTGACATATTTCACATGCAGCTCTCCACATTGCTGCATTGTGCTTTTGAGATTACAAACATAACTAAGAAAGATGTTGGGATTGTCTTTGGCTTAGGTAGCTATTATAGCCTCAAACATAGCTTTGGTGGATTTCATTAAGTTCCTGAATTCTTTGTTTATGTATTGCAGTGACAAGGGCTCTAACATTCGGGGAATTACTCTTCTTACGTCTGGTCAAAATTATTTTCCTTTTATTGTAAAGTTTGTTGATATTATGGTTCCACAAGGTAGGTTTCTTTCTGGGGTTTGTCGTTGACTTGTTACTTCAGGGTATAGCTGCAGACATGCTGGTATAGTGTGGTGGTGAAAGTGTCCAAATTTTCAGTGGAGTCAAATGGGTTTGGTGAGCATTTGAAGCTCACCAATGTACCACGTAGGAGTAGGTAGTTTGTCTTAAAGAAATTTCTAAAGGTACCTTGAGTGTAAGGGAGCTCTGGTTTCAGATTTATTTTGAAAGAAAGTGGTTTATAGTCAGACCTAACAAGTGATGAAGATGCACAATGGATGGTGCTTATATATTAGTACGGACAAGATCCAACATGTTACTCCCCCTAGTGAGTACTGTGACTAATTGTTCCAGGGTGTTTGTGTTAACAAAGTCCAGGAATCTCTGTGCTTGTGAACTAGTAGTGGTCTAGGTTTCCCAGTCTATAGTTTAGATCATCCAGGAAATTGGTATTGTGTTTAATACTGAGTGATTCTAGTTCCTGTACATAGATAATGTGGCTTTCTTGTGTCACAAAGGGAGTTCTGTAGCTTGCTAAAATATGGTGTGGGACCTTTCTGATGGTTGTTTGAGCATGAAGAAGCTCTAGTGCATCATGTGGCTTTACCAGCCTTGATGTACAGTAAGTCTCTTCTGGGTGAAGACTGAGACACTTCCACCTTTTTTCCCTCCCACACAGTAGCTGCTTTAAATGTGTGGATGTATTATACCTCTGGAGTGCTCTCTAATATTTTAAACCATTTTTCAGTCACTAAAAATATGGCAATGTCCTCCAGGGTGAGAAGGGTTTGTAGGGAGTGGATTTCTTGTTTAGGCTCCTAGGTTTGATGAGTAACACCTTCATATTTTCCTTTGCTTGTTTTGTTAAGTTGGTAGATTTATCAGGTTGACATTGCCTAAAAAAAAGAAACTATGTCTAGCTTACCACACACTTTCTCTCTCCTTTTTATTTCCTCTTTCTTTCTCACTTCTCAGATTACTAAATAATGACTCCCTACTTTCCAACTATGCCTATACTCTCAGTCTTACTCTTAACCACCCTATTCTCAACTTACCATCTTACCTTCTTTGAAAATTCGCTTAACATCAATCATAACTCCTCACACAAACACAATTCTACTATATACACTTTCACATCATACTCAAATGTTAATTCCACCCCTAGCCATCATCTACCTAAATTCCACAGACTATCTCACCTCACCTATCTCTTACACTCAGACAAAAAAACAAAACTTCTAACCTTTCTAAAGAGCAACTTTATAACCAAACTTGATAATCCTACCTTACAAGATGGTGACATCCACCCCAACCCTGGCCCTATCTACCCCTCTCCTCAAAGCTGCTCATCTAACCTCAATAATAACTTCCTCATAGGGCACCTTAACATTCAAAGTATAAATAATAAAATACCCTACGTCCATGCCCTCTTAGATATCCATTCTTTTGACATTCTATGCCTCTCAGAAACCTGGCTAAACCCAGGCACTAAAGATTTTGAGATTATACCCCAAGGCTATAATATAGTAAGACATGACCGCTTAAAACATAAAGGTGGTGGAGTAGCAATTCTTTTCAAAAATCAACTTAACATCTCTACTCTACCAGCATGTCCAAACCAAGATAGCAAAATAGAAGCCATCATTACTAAACTCCAACTTAATGCCAAAAAAGCCCTTTATATTATATGCTTGTATCTTCCTCCAGGTAACAATATTCTGATATTAGAAGACTTTCTTAGCTGGGTTTCTACCACCTACCCCCAAGAAACTATAATTCTTGGCGACTTTAACATAGACTGGAACACTATTAATGCTGAAAATCCCTCCTCTCATATTAACCTACATGGTTTCACCCAAACTATTACCTCGACTACAAGAGTCAATAAGCCCAGTAAGAGAGAGAGTATATTAGACTGGATACTCACAAATAAAGTCAACAAACAGTATAAAGTAGGTACTATGCCAGACGATGTCAGTGACCACTCCCTAACCTACATTACTAGACAAAAGTCAGAATGTGTTAACCTCCCAAATACAAAGATAATTCGCTCTATCAAGTATTTTAATATAGAGCTTTTCCGAGCTGAACTCAGCGCATGCAATTGGAATTGCTTAAAATCACTTCCTCTTGAGGAGGCAGTCTTATTCTTTAATACTACCTTCTTATCCATACTTGATATACATGCTCCAGAGCGTTCCATTAGAATGAAGACTAAAACAGCCCCATGGCTTTCCAATGATACTAAAAAACTAATTCTTGCTAGAAATAAAGTATGGACTAAATGGAGATGCCATAGAAACAACCCTGATTTTCTTCACTTCCGCCAGCTTAGAAATCTGGCTAAGAAATCAATAATCTCTGACAAGAAAAAATTCTACTGTGAACTTCAGGAAACTCATCTTAACAATTCTAGATAATTCTGGTTATCCGTAAATAGACTCCTTTCCCCAGGAATAGCCAAAACTCCTTCCCCACTAAATGCTGACCCAGAAACCCCTCTCCAAACTGCAAATGCTGTCAACTCTTTTTTTTCTGAAACTATTCAATCCCTAGCCAAACAAATGAACACCAACAACTCTTACACTCCTGCTAACATAGCTAACTCCTCCTATAACTTCTCTCTAAAACCTATATCTACTTCTTTCATCTACAGATTCATTCACAAACTGAAACCTTGCACCCCTTCTGCTGACAAGCTCCCTTCTCTTTACCTTCAGAAAGCTGCCAAAGAAATTGCATACCCTATATCCATACTCATAAACAGAACTATCCAAGAGGGGACCATCCCTGACATCTGGAAAGTCTCTTATATTATCCCACTACATAAAGGTGGTAACTCCATTGACTATTCCAAGTTTAGACCAATTGCCCTTCTCTCACCCCTAGCAAAAATCATGGAGAAATGTATTCATCAGCAACTTGTGCACTATCTCTCTCTTCACAACATAATAGCAAACTGTCAGCATGGCTTTAGACCTCATCACAGTACCACCACTGTCCTTCTTTCCTTTGTAGATACTATCAACAAGAATCGCAACAACAATATTCTCTCTTCCGCTCTTTTCATTGATCTCTCTAAAGCTTTTGACATGGTCAACCACTCTCTCTTAATTAACATTCTTGAATCTCTCTCTTGTGATAACCTCGCCATTAATTGCTTTAGATCTTATCTTAGCAACAGACAACAAGCAGTACTATGGGAAAACCACATCTCATCACTCTTGCCCATTTCCATCGGAGTTCCCCAGGGCTCCATTCTTGGTCCACTTCTCTTCTCCCTCTTTATTAATGATCTTCAGACTGCAATCCCTCAAGCAACATGCATACAATATGCAGACAACTCGACCCTTATTTGTTCTGCACCATCCACTACAGAACTAATCTCACTGACCCAAAATATCTTTAATACTGTAGAAACATGGTTTTCTAGATGGTTTCTCCTACTAAATGCCAAAAAAACAAAACTCCTCCTTTTCTCCCCCACCTCTCGGTCCCCCCCTTTAAACTTTACCATCTCCTCAAACAATGGAACTATCATCTCACCTGATCCAACTACAAAACTGTTAGGAATAACCATCGACAATAATCTCTCCTTCGATCAGCACATTAACAACAACATCAAGTTAGTTAACAGAAAAATAGGATCCCTATATCGAATTAAACCTTTTCTAACCCCAGCAACTAGAACCAAGATTGCACAATCTCATCTTTTATCAACTCTCCTATATGCCTCCCCTATTTATACAAACCTCAAGAAAGTTAATCTTAACAAACTTGCAACTTGCTATAACAACATTGCTCGCTTCGCCACTAGTAACCCCTTTAGGACCCACCATTGTATAAACTTAAAACTACTAGGCTGGCTTGAATTCCAAAACTACCTTATAATTCCTCAACTCACTATTGCCCATAAAATATTACACCTACCTGACAACACCCCAATACTCTCTCAACTTTTAATCCCTTACAACAATCTTAACTCACTTCGCTCCTCTAGTAAACTCATGGCCAGATTTATAAAGTCAAACAACACAGCGGGTGATTCTTTTTTCACTAACACAGTAGGTAGAAGTTGGAATCTCTTTCCTAGTGACATAACTCTGACTACATCTTTGCCACTTTTCAAACAGAAAATTAAACTGTACTTCCAAAATCACTGGCTTTGTTCCTGCTGTACACCTGACTAACCATCTTCTCTCACTCTGTTTCTCCTCCACTCTTTTCATCTCTACCTTATTCCAGTTCTGATTCTATTATTTTTAGAGATTTAAGTATCTACATATTCTGTACAATTGTTGCTATTTAAGAACTGTACATTTTAAAATTGCTTTCATATTGTGAGTATCTTTCATTCATTTTGTTTCTGTAATTCTTATTTAGCTATATCTTATAGTAATCAATTTTTATGTAATGTACCAGTATATAGTGGAGCTTTTCTCCTCGGGCCTCTGCTGAAAATGGACATGTATCCAGCCAGACTAGCCCGGTCAACAAATGTAAAATAAAAATAAATAAAAATATGGGGGTGGGCATTTATTTCTTGCTCATATTGACGCCTCATCCTTGAAGAAGGTAGAATGCTGCTCAGTGCTAGGCTCATACCTGCCTTGGACACATAGTGTGAGAGCACATGTCTCTCTTTATATAATCCAGGGAAGTATACCTCAAATATATGACACTGGCATGAACTATGACAAAGCCATACTGGTACTTTGTTGCTCAAAAACTTGAGTAATATGTGATCTGATGGATAATGGCACCAGACAAGCAACTAACCTTCACTCTTTCCTTGCTCAGCCTGGTAAGAGACACATCTGTATGTCTTACAACAGAGTCATCTATAACAAGAATGTTTGGTTGGGTCACTGCCTGCCTTATGGGCTCAGCAACTGTGACTTTGACACATTATTATTATTATTATTATTATTATTATTATTATTATTATTATTATTATTATTGTTATTATTATTTCTTATTTGCAATGGTGATAGACAGGTTGGCAGATGATATCAGACAGGAGGCCCTGTGGACTATGATGTTTGCAGATGACATTGTGATATGTAGTGAGAGTAGGGACCAGGTTGAGGAGACCCTGGAGAGGTAGAGATATGCTCTAGAGAGGAGAGGAATGAAGGTCAGCAGGACTAAGACAGCATATGTGTGTGTGAATGAGAGGGAGGATAGAGGAATGTTGAGGATGTAGGGAGTAGATTTGGTGAAGGTGGATGAGTTTAAGTACTTGGGATCAACAGTTCAGAGTAATGGTGAGTGTGGAAGAGAGGTGAAGAAGAGAGTACAGGCAGGGTGGAATGGGTGGACAAGAGTGTCAGGAGAGATTTGTGACAGATGGGTACCAGTAAGAGTGAAAGGGAAGGTCTACAAGAGGGAAGTGAGACCAGCTATGTTGTATGGGTTGGAGACAGTGGCACTGACAAAAAGGCAGGAGTCAGAGCTGGAAGTGGCAGAGATAAAGATGTTAAGATTTGCACTGGGTGTGACAAGGATGGACAGGATTAGGAATCAGTAGATTAGAGGGTCAGCTCAGGTTGGACGCTTTGGAGACAAAGTCAGAGAGGCAAGATTGCATTGGTTTGAACATGTGCTGAGGAGAGATGATGGGTATATTGGGAAATGGATGCTAAGAATGGAACTGCCAGGTAAGAGGAAAAGAGGAAGGCCTAAGATAAGGTTTATGGACATAGTGAGAGAGGGCAAGAAGGTGGTTTGTGTGACAGAGCAATATGCAGAGGAGGAAATGGAAACAGATGATCCACTGTGGCGACCCCTAACAAGAACAGCAGGAAGAGAAGAAGATTATTATTATTATTTAGTGGCTGCAATCCACAACAGTTTGTCAGAAAGCCACACATTTTACAAGAAACAGACCAAACTACCTCTCAACTTTTTTTTTCTTTTTGTTTGAGGCACTCAGTTAGCACCAGACTCCTGACACCTGCCTTGCTCATGTTCTTCTGGATCTAATCCTATTAGAAGTTCCTGCTCTACAGTCTAAAAAAAATATTTTTCTTTTGCTGTCTAGCTTAAAACATTCAAGTACTGCTCATATTGACTTGTTATTGATTACTGTTAATTCTAAGTAAGTAGTCCATATTCTGGCTGCAGCACTGCAGTAAGAAATAGTCAACATCAACGATGGATTTTGTAATACATTTTATTTCAGCTGATTTCTGAGTGAACTTGCCAGTGTCGTAAGTCAAGAGAATTGAAAAAGCAACAAGTTCTGGAAATGAACGTGTATATATCTTAACTCCGAGTGGTTGCACAAAATTTGAACCCTCCTTATTTTACCTCATATTTTTGCCAGTGTCCCTTCTAGAATTTTTGATTTTCTCGTTAGTTACTGATGCTTACAGTCAGTCAAACTATAAAGTCAGGCATTAAAATTTTATACTGGTTCAGAAAATGCCATTTCATAGGTTCATAGGTGTGTACTAGGCTAATGGCCCTTAAGCCTTTACAAGCCTAGAACATAGAAGTACCCTGGCATCGTCCCACCCAATATTAGATCCCAGTGCCTCTACCAAGTACAGCCACTAAAGTGATTCCCCAGGGTGAACTTTCTATTTCCCATCCACTAATCAAGATATCTCTTGAAGAAGGCCAATGAGGTGCCCAGCTTGACATGCATGGGAAGTCTATTCCAGAGCATAGGCAGCCTCTGGGTTATGAACCTGTCCCTCCAGTATGTTCGGTTGATTGTGGTAATGAGGTTGAGGTCTCTGGAGCATGTAGTGCGGAGGGATTGGGATTTCTTTAGATGTAGCATTTCTAACAGGGCTAGGTCAGACATGGCTTTGTAAGTCAAGCAGAGATCGCCTCTTAGTAGATGAAATGAGACAGAGAATAGCTGGAGTTTTTTCATTCTGTCCATGTATGACATGTATTTAACACCTAGGATCCCCTTTGTGAAGTACTTTTGTGGCCTCTCCAGCAGTTGCAGGTGTCTAGTGAGATACATGCCAAATGGGGTATTATATTCAATGATTGGTCTAATGAGGGAAGAGTAGAGATAGATGATGACCTCTTTCTTCCTGGATGCAAAACCCTTGGTAATGACATGCTCTACATAGAAGGGCTTTCTGACCACAGTGGCAATATGTTGATCAAAGGAGAGGTTGCTGTAATCTTGGCCTTGGACAATGCAGCTTTAATCTGTGCTGCAGTGATGCTGGGTGCCTGGCATTCTTCCAGTATTATGATTGGCCCTTTGGGGGGGAGGGTAAAGTTGGCACTGAATCTGTCAGCCAGTATATTGGCAATATCTGTTGGCTCAGTATAGGAGGTACCATTGTGCAGTAACTCAGAGCAAATCTGGGTATTGCTGTGGAGATTCTTGATATAACTATAGAAGGCTTTGTGGTTGTTTTTAGTGTCTGTTGCAGTTCTGCCTTCATAGCTGGCTTTGGAGGTTTTAATGAGGGATCTCAACATTTTGTTCAGGCTAATAAGGGAGATTTTCCAGTCTCGGGACTTCACCTTTTTCTGCAACAGCTTCTTCCTTCTATTGTAGAGTTTATTAATGGCAGGGGACCATCAGATTGGCTTCCTTTTTTTGGAGGAGAGTGTCTTGGTTCTGTTGAGTATGGCTAGTTCCATGCATTTACGTATGTGTTCATACAGTGCATTGGTGTATGATTCGGCAGTCATGCATCTATTTTCTATTGGCATGAGTGCCGTGAAGTTAGCCACCTCTGTTTATAGGAGCTCAAAGTCAGCTACGGAGAAGTTTTTCATGGTGGTTCCCTTTGCAGGGGGTGTGGGTGAGATGTGTATTTCCATGGTGATTAGTTTGTGGTCGGATCTAACCAGGAAGGAATTGACTACCGGTGCAGAGCAACAGTTGCCCATGTTAGTAATAACCAGGTCAAGGATGTTGCTTCCTCTAGTGGAGGTAAGAATGAGCTGGTCAAGGGCATTGGAAATGATGAATTCCAGGAAGCATTGGGCTAGTGTATTTGTGCATGAGTAGTTTTCCCTGTTGATGGATGGGTAGTTCAAGTCACCTAGCATGAGAGTGTTGGGTTGGACCCTAATAGTTTCCAGGATACTTAGGAATGTGGAGTGAGAGTCTTGGGACATGGTTGGGGACCTATAGCAGGCTACAACCTGAATCGCTGTCTTATCCAATGTTAGTTGTACCTGAAGTATCTCAGATATGTTATGCTGGGCTTCTAGTCTGGAGGTGTGCATATCCTTTATGAATATGGAGACAACACTGCCTTTGGAGCTTCTGTCCATGTTCTGGGGCCAAAAGGTGTGGGGTGACTTTTAGCCTAGTAGCTCAGGGGTGCTTTCTACTGCTTTAAAACCAGGTCTCCGTCACAGCACAAATGTCGATGTTCTCCAATTTGTTCTTCAATCAACTTTGTAAGTGATTTAGAGTACATGTAGACTGTGGAAGCTTGCAATCATATCTCTCAACTGATTGTCATTCTACAGAATGTGAACATCCTAAATTTTGTTTTATGTTTTTGCTCTGTCCCTTGTACTAATTTTGATTTTCTGGTAAGTCACTGGGGATTACAGTGAATCAGTCAGTAATGCCAGACAATAGAGTTTTATATTTCTTATTGATCAGAAAAAGTAACCTATTGTTCTGTCAACCTTTTAAGTTGTTTGGGGTAATATTTAAGAATTGTCTCCAATTCATTTGACTTTTTCTCCCCAGTTATTTTTGGCTTTGTTCCAGATTCTTGGACAAAATAGTTGAAAGTACACAACTTGTAATGATAGGCCAACCAGACAGGGGATAGAAATTTATGTAGACTGAGGATGAAAGGGACTAGGGGACACCCTTTTTAAAAGCCATTTCCTGTACTACATGTAGAAAAAGTAATTAACCAGGCACAGCAGAAACCCTGAATTTTCCAAGAGTGCTTCTAAATTCTGACTTTTAATAATGACAGCTGTGCATTGTCAAGTCTCATTTTCCTCATTGTTATGTAATACGTTACTTCATTTTTTTAGATTTAGCATATTGTTGAACTCTGTCCCATATCTCAGTTATATCAGATAAAACATTTAAGTCATTTTTAATAAATGGATGATTAGTGCCCAAAAAGGGTCTCCATTTGCATCAGCCCACCTACCTGGTTAACAAGTTAAGTAAATGAATAGCCCTAGTTAGTAATCCCTCATTATTACAACTGCACTGAAACTGTTTGTCTTACTCCAGTAAGTTTTTTTGTGTCCACCAGACATCTTCATGCCCTTTCTTTTTGTCTTTTCACATTGCCTTTTTGTGACCTCCTGCTCTTCTCTTGCATGCAGCTGCCCAGTTCTTTTCAATTCCCATTCCTAACTTCCTTGTGAATCTAATTCTGCTCATTTATCTCAGAAAGCCTCCCTATTATGTGCACACTGTTTTTTTTCTTTTCAGTTCCTTCATCATAGATAGTCTTGTCCCCTGATATGTTGTATAACTAACTTACACACTTCACATAAACCCTTAAACCCTTTCTCTGGTATCCCTCAGTAACATTTCCCATCACACCCATTTCTTCCCTTAATAATAAAATAGAAAGTAGCACAAGAGCACTCCAAGGCGACCAGAACACATTCAAAATTCAAAGTCGATGTTACAGCAAAATCCAACCACAGTAAAAAAGTATAATCGTGTAAGTTCTACTCTATAATATCCATGGTCGAAGTAGAGACATGGATCAGGAGAATCAGTCATATGTTAGAAGATCTATTCAAGAGTGAGGTTATTGGTTTAGATTTATACACATTTTTCACAGTAGACAATCCATTGATTCCTGTTATCCAAGGGTTACCCAAGGTCCATAAAAACCCACACAATCCACCCATGAGGCCTATCGTGGCAGGGAGAGGGTGGGTCACAGAACCACTTTCCCTGTACATTGAAAAACAACTTAGAAAGGTTGTGGACAGTTTTAGTCATATTTTCAGGGACACAAAACAATTCTTATTGGACCTTTATAGCAGAGTGACTGTGTTACCAACTGATGCACATTTCAAACTAGTGACCCTCGATGTACAATCACTCTTTACAGTGATACCCAACCAACATGGAATAGATAGTATACAGAGATGTCTAAGAGTGAACACTGATTATACTGTGGGCCGGATTCACGAGGGCTTGCACAGAGTCTAAGAGTAGAGTAAGACTCCATGCAGCCAACATGTCTGCCGAGCGATCCAGGAACAGCTGACAGGGGTGTGCAAGAGAGCTCCTAAAACTCCTCTTACATGGACAAGGCTAGGATATGCAAATTACCTAATTTGCTGCAGAAAGTTATGCAAACGAGGTAAATTTGCAATCCAGGAAACCCTAACCTGTCCGAGTAAAAGTAGTGTTATGTGCAGAAATGTACTCGGTTGTCAACTGAGTACCATTCTGCAAATAGCAAAATGGAGCTGTGACAGCTCCAAATAAAGGAGGCATCCAGTTGAGGAAGCATGCCAATGGCCAAATATATGGCCATTGGCAATTCTACCCGTTGCAAAAAAAAAAAATAATAATTTATTTTCACCTCGATCTCCAAAGTTTCAGCATAGCGCAGCGTCGCGCAAACATGCTGTAAACCCCCCCCCCCCAAAAAAAATTAAAAGCCAAAAATAGGCATTTCATGATAAATATACATCTGCCATGCAAGTGAATGGCAGGCTGAAGACAACATGGCTACTGAGTAGAGGTTGCTAAGGGGGGAAGCTCAGTCTAAGAGATGTAACCAAGCATTAGTAGGCAGTCTTATGCAAATGAGGGTAAGGATAGTGAATCCCAATTTCACATGGCAAATGAGCAACGTCCATGGAGTGTAAGAGTAGGATAAGGGGAGTATCAGAGTAGAAGACAGGTGACATCATGAGGGGGGTATGTATGAAAGAATGTAAGCTCATTGGAGCAGAGTGGCATGTGTTTGCTGTCAGTTACCCATCACTGGAAGAGGAGTGTCAACAGGTACCCCAGCTAAAGGCAAGAAATAGAATGTACATGCTGTGGACAACACTAAAGTTTCTTGTAGAAGTGCCTGCACCATGTGTGCACACGTGTGCGCACCTGTAAAACCGAGTAAGACTGTGTGCGCGCGTGCGTGTGCGCCTGTGTGCGCATTTAAGCCAGACTAAGCAAGTGTAAGGATGTTGAAACCTGTGTAAGCGCTTTGCGACTGTGTGCGGACGTTTAAGCCGGAGTCAGCAAGTGTTAGGCCGTGTAAGCATGTGTGCATGTGAGCTGGTGTGCTTGTGTTTGCGCTTGTTTGCACAGTTCTGCCCCCTGTGGAAACAGAAAGGGAAAAGGAAGCACAACAAATAGTAGGAAGTTAATCAAGGAGAAGTAGCAGAGCTAGGAGGTGAAAACAATCAGAATCAGCCAATTACACAGGCAGTACACTAGCCCAGCCCAGCCCAGCACTTAAAACTCTGCAAACAACTTTCCACTATGTTTTTCTCAGAGACACTGCAACACTGCAGTAAGCTAATAGAAGTGAAAACTGAAAAAGCTTTACTGAGACAAATAAATGTTAGGGGCTGCCATTGCTGTTATAAGGCGACATATACAGCATACTGAGGGTGGTGACAATGCAAATGCTGCTGAGCAACCCACAGTGAGGAGACAGAGAAGAGTGTACAGGCCCAGGGTAACCTACCAGGGGCTACATGAGCTGGAGATAGTGGAGAGCTATAGAGTGGACAGAGACCTCATGCAGCAAATTGTTGAGCTGTGCAGGCCACACCTCACACACAGAACCAACAGAGGGGAACCTATCCCAGTGGAAACCAAGGTATGTGTTGGCCTAAGTATACTAGCAACAGGTACCTTCCAGAGACCAACTGGTGTTATGATTGGGATTTCACAGGCATCAGCATCCAGGGTACTGCACCAGTTCCTGAATGCCATGTCAGCACATGTCGGTGATCATGTATATTTCCCCAATTCACATGAGGTATTGGCCAGCAATATGTGTCTTTTCCAGCAAATAGCGGAATACCCTGAGGAAGTGGGTGCAATAGACTGCACGCACATATGCATCAAAGCACCAGCTGGTGAGCGTGGTAGGGTCTACTATAACCACAAGGGTTTCCCCTCCATCAACTGCCAGGTCATGTGTGATGCCCAGGGTATAATAATGAATGTATGTGCTGGCTGCCCTGGAAGCTACCATGATTCCCATATCTGGCATCTGACACAGCTGTACCAGACATTTGCCAATGGGGACATCCCTCATGGTCACCTAGTGGGGGATGCTGGATATGCACTCGAGCCTTGGCTGATGACACCCATCAGAAATGCGCACACACCTGGACAGGACCACCATAATGAGGCACACGCACAAACACGAAATGTAATTGAGAGTGTGTTTGGGCTGCTCAAGTCATGGTTCCGGTGCCTGGACACATCTGGTGGAGCCTTGCAGTACTCACCAACTACATGTACCCAAATAGTCATGGTATGTGCTATGCTACATAATATGATCCTGCAAAAACAGCTGCAACAGGAGCAGCATAGGGCCGGGCCAAACATCCCCCCACCATTGCCAAGGCCATCACAGGCAGAGTGTGACTCGGAGGAGGAACAACCTGAGCCTACCCCAGTAGGCAGAAGGAGGCGTGCCCAGTATGTTTTGGCCTTGGCGAAGAAGCAACACATAGCATATACACTGGATCAGTAGGAACCCTGGAAATGATACCTCTCTCTGACTTGCACATATAGAAAAAGGGATGCCTAACTTGACACTACCTGTTATCAAACATGTATAGGGAGTGTAATATGTGCATCCGACATAGGCAGCCCTGCAGCACCACCTGAGGCATGATTGCCATGTGTTAAGCAATATAAAGCAGTGCTAAACAGCTTTTACCACTATTTAGTATATGTAAACAAAATTGCACACACTAAGTAGCACAACTTTGGGCAATGTTGAGCAATATTGGGCAGCGTTCAGCAATGTTGGTTAACATTGAGCAATGTTGTGCAAGTTTGGTCAAAGTTGGGCATAGTTGAGCAAAAGCAGGTAAACATGGTCATATTTGCTTTACTGTTCCTTAAGCAGTCTGGTCTGCCCAGTATGAAAATATGAAGTAGTAACAGTCCACAAACCCAGGATACTGTGCATTATAGTCACAGTACTGAACCACTAAACTATAACAGTATTGCACTGGTCAGCTGGTAGGAATAAATGTTGATAAGTCTATGCAAAGTGTCTCCTGGAAACCCCGCAGGCACAGCATAATCCCTGTAGAGTTATGACACAAAGGTGAGCCCTGCATTAAAAATACAACTCGATTTACAACACACGTATAGTATAAATGTTAATATTGAGCGTGTTCACACACGTCAACAAATGCAGTGGACTTCACATAGCAACATACTGAAAGGTCACACTGGGCATGCTCACACACTTAAATAAATGAGGCAAATGTCAGGCAACAACATACTGAAAGGCCAAACTGGGCATGCTCACACACATAAGCCATGTGTGAGTACAGCAGTGGGCCACACATATCAGGCAGTTGCATGTGTTAACCCAGGAACCTCTCACAATTCACCAATCCTGACTTGTGCACACAGTGATATGACAACAGACACATATATAATATATTGGAAACCTGCCATAATCAAATACGTACTACAGATACTTAGGTTGGTCATAGAAAGTTGAAAAGCAAAGAAAAAAAAACTGAAATCAGTATCATCAATAAACAATGTGCACTGCAAATACTATCCAATCCAGGTCATGGAAAGATTATCTGCAAAGGAGTCCATACAGAACAATGACACTACCCTCAGCTATGTCATAAATAGCAATGTACACTCATATATGTCCTGAGTCAGGGCCAACTGTAAATGACTGACAATGCCAACATCCTGTCAGAGAGGCCCATACATACTTACCCACCTCCCACTGACAAAAGTCCCTATCATCATACTATGAGATATCACATGTAGAATGGGTAAACAGCTCATTCCAAAGCTGAAAACATGGCATAAATTGGATTACATTGTGCTTCTATATGTTTCATAAGTGAACTGCAGAACAAACAGAGCCTGCACCTGAACAGTCTGTTGAGCCTCACCCTCTCTACAGGATATGAAACTGTTGAATGGGTTACAGCAACATATGGCACACTACACAAGTGTTGGTGCACAACAGACCATGGGAACTATAGTCTTATAAGCCGATGAAGACTGATCTGCAAGGCCATGGAGTCCATCAGGACTGAAGTCAGATACAGAGCTATTGGAAGCCTATAAACACAAAACCCTACCAACTTTGGACTGGTCATGGGCAGATCATGTTTCCCAAACCTGCTAGACTGTTTGCAAGGCAGCCACCCAGGACATACATGAATGAAATGAGCTACACACGTCTGACATACACTTTGAATAGGCCTTTTCCAACATCCCAGACACATGTTGTATCCACAAAATCAATAACCTGTGCATAAATATGTATTGTCATTGGATGGATTGGCAACTGGGCCACAGATAGATCACACAAGGTAAGATTTGCAGAGTCCTGTTCAAGCTGGTAACACCTGCTGTCCCCCATGTCTTAGTCCTGGGATTGCATAAATCTAAGTGCACACACATTACCATGTCTAGCCTGATGATGTCAGCATCCCACAAATACAGCAGTGTAAATGAAACACCCCAGTAAAGCACAAAGCATGTCATGTTAATGCATATCTCTCCAGTATCATAACATAGTTAGGTAGGGGGTTGAATCATGCAATTGCTAACTGCATGTGTGAATGTGTCTGTGTGATTTCCTTTGAGAGTTTTGCCCTTTTTGTAGACTAGGCAAACACCTTAAAAGTGTTACATTCCTGTTTGGCAAGTCTCATGATGTCAGCATCCTACAAATACAGCATTGGAAATGAAAACCCCCAGTAAAGCATATAGCACCGTGTTAATGCATATTTCTCCAGTATCATAACCTAGTTAGGTAGGGGTTTGAATCCTGCAATTGCTGTGTGTGAGGGGGTGTGATTCCTTCTGAGAGTATTGCCCTTTTGTACACTAGGCAAACACCTTAAAAGTGTTACATTCCTGTTTGGCAAGTCTGATGATGTCAGCATCCTACAAATACAGCATTGGAAATGAAAACCCCTAGTAAAACATATAATGTGTCATGTTGATGTGTATCTCTCTAGTATCATAACCTAGTTAGGTAGGGGTTTGAATCCTACAATTGCTGAGTGTGTGTGTTTGTGAGTTGGTATGTTGTTGTGTGACTCCCTCTGGGAGTATTGCCCTTTTTGTAGACTAGGCAAACACCTTAAACGTGTTACATTCCTGTTTGGCAAGTCTGATGATGTCAGCATCCTACAAATATAGCATTGGAAATGAAAACCCCCAATAAAGCATATAGCGCGTCATGTTAATGTGTATCTTTCTAGTATCATAACCTAGTTAAGAAGGGGGTTGAATCTTGCAATTGCTAAGTGTGTATGTGTGTGTGAGGGGGTATGTTTCTGTGTGATTCCCTCTGACAGTATTGCCCTTTTTGTAGACTAGGCAAACACCTTAAAAGTGTTACATTCTTGTTTGTCAAGTCTGATGATGTCAGCACCCTACAAATATAGCATGGAAATAAAAACTCCCAGTAATGCATATAGTGCATATCTCTCTACTATCATAAAATAGTTAGGTAGGTGTTTGAATCCTGCAATTGCTGTGTGTGTGTGTGTGTGTGTGTGTGTGTGTGTGTGTGTGTGTGTGTGTGTGTGTGTGTGTGTGTGTGTGTGATACTGTTGGTCAATGTGTTGTGTGTTTAGCTTTTACTACTGTATGACATATCAGTATAACAACAGTATGTGCATTGCACACTTCAGGTATCTGTGTGGCAAATACATATATGTACATGTAACCTCAATTAGTTCATATGTGTGAAGCCTGCTTTCTACATGAATACATCTGTCACCTATGACAGATTGTGCTGCTGCTTCTCAGACCTTCGGTCACATATGTATGTTTGTGACAAGGCCAGCCACTGTAGTGATCTGTGGCCTAGGTCATCTGTGTCACACACAGCCATGACAGTTTCTATAGAATAGTGTGAGTGAGGGTTCCTGCCTTGGGTATATTTCAGACATGTTCAAACACAACAAAGTCTGTCAATAATGGACATTCATTATAGGTGTACAACAACTTTGTGGATATGCATACAGACCCCTTATTGGTTATGTGATACACCGAGAGACTGCAGAACACCTATGGAAATGTGAATACCAAAGGACAGATGACATAACACTTGGTTGTATGTACACATTGGTACCCATTCTACATGTTTGGGCCTACTGCCTATGTGGTACTGCCAGGATACTATGTTTAACAAATGTGGATGACTATGCTATATTTGGCTTACAGCTTTACAGCATGGGTTGGACAACGGGTATCTGTATGATACCCTTGTGGAGGATAAGTGTTTCATCCGGAGAATGCATTGTAGGCCACTGTATGCATTTCCAAATGTGGATGGACATATCCCTAGTGTGTTTGCTTGTACCTAAGAAGGCTATATGCCAGACAGGAGTGGTCCCAGGAATGGGTGGCAGTCGATACCACTGGCTACTGGTATAATACAGTACCGGACGGATCCAAATGCTACTGAGTTCCCTACATCTGTGTGTCAGTTGTCAAGACATCATCTAACGACAGGTCATGGTCAGGCTGTTGAGGTTGTGAACACTACCAGAATGCAAACCAATGACAGATAGTAACAGTATCACCCACAGCATAGTGTCAAACCATGTCATGCACACATGTGTACCCAAGTTAAAACGTATGTGTATTAAAATGCATACTGGCCACCAATAGAAACAATGAAGTTTTGACACTGTGTAATACAGGGCATGTCACCCTTCCCATGTGTCCACTATGCACATACATGCAGACAGTGTACCTCCACCATGTTCACAAATGTACACCTGCAAATCTGTACTGCACACATCACACATGTACTGTCCACTCACCAACACACGCTGCCAAAACTACACACATCAGCCAAGTGGCACATGGGCATACAATACATTTTTGGAATTAACACTGTTGTAAACAATACTACATTGATTATCATAGCTTTGATGCATTATGCCTGCTCAGATATACCTACAGGGATATCATTACACTGTACTGTTGACAACATGCTAACATTGCTTCACTGTTACAAAGTCACCCTGTGCATCAGCACCATGTTAGCCTGTTCCTGCATCAGTGTTACAGATGACAGGAGGTGGCACAGTTTCATCATATGCACAGGGCGTGTTGTGGGTTTGCCAGAGCCCAACATTGACCCATCCAATCGACATGTATGTGTGTGTGTGTGTGTGTGTGTGTGTGTGTGTGTGTGTGTGTGTGTGTGAGGGACAACAGTACAGCATGGGTCAATGTTGATGTGATGTGTTTGTGTATGTGTTAGCCCTAGGTGTTTGGATTATGTGTGTGTATCTGCATGCACAGAGTTCCACCATGTGGCTGCCCTATACGGGAGTTTGTGGGACAGCCACAGACTGTACCTGCCAGGCTGTACAGATCACCATCTCTGGCCATGGACAGAGTACCTGTGCCTGGCAGGGGTGCAACGGACAGTATTGGGTACTAAGCCAGACTGGGTACTATCATCAGAGGCAGAGGAATGTCGACTGGACCCATGTCCCTGCTGGGACTGGCCAGAGCCATGTGCACGTGGTCTTCTATGACGGTCTATTGACAGCCCTGCTCCAACATTGCTGGGGCTGGTACTGCCACTATGGGAGCGGCTGTGACTCAGGTGTCATCCACAATGACTGCCAGCCAATGATGTTGCTGGCATACGTCCACATCGACGTCTCGGCCATCCTGCACTTTCCTGGCACATGGACATTACATTGCAGAGGACATCTAATGTCTCCCCCCAACGTCTATCAATGATCTCGGTGTAGTGATGCACTGCACCCGCAAGGTCACGGATACTGTCACTGATAGTGGTGTTATGGGCCCTCTGCGCCCTCAGTCCCTGTCTGGTGTACCATTCCATACGTGCCTGTGCCTGCATAACAGCCCAGAACACACCGGAGGTTGTAAGACCTGTGGGGGCACGTCTGCCAGGGGCATTATGGCCAGCGGTGCTCCCACAAGAACCTCTGGACATCTGCCTATGTGGTACCATCCCAGGATTCTGGGTATGGCTGCTGTGAGGGGTTGCATGTGCCATAGATACCACACTATCCTGGTCAATGCCTACTGTATGCTGTCCCTCAGCTAACGCCATTGGTGATGATGGATGTATTGGCAGTATGAATGTGCACATAGATGGTGTGGAAAGCTGTGTATTGTCGATTGGCGGAACAATGACAGACCCTGTCAAACCTGCCTGTGCCACAACACATGTTTCATCATCACCACTATTTGTGGCAGTTTCTTCAGGTTCCCTGCTGCACTCAACCAACACAACCTCAGCACATGTGAGAGGGAGACAGGAAACACACTTTACAATCTGTACCTGATGTTAGCACACATGCGCACATGCACACATGAACACATGCACACATGCCCACATGAACACATGCACACATGCACACATGAACACAAATACACTACCCACTAAAGTAGACACACACACACACACACACACACACACACACACACACACACACACACACACACCAACAGCAATACAGAACATACCCATTAGTGGTTGATGGTGGAGTACAGTATCACAAACCAAAGAGTCCTATCACACGTGTCAGCATGCAAGATGTGTGTTGCTCAACAGCATGCAGTGTGAGTGTAGAGAGTCCTTGTTAATAACAGTATATATCTGTTTGATGCATCTGTGTTCTTCAATGATTGGCCTCACCCTGGAACACAATATGTACATGGACACAACATTGCTGTGCAAGCATTACATGCTTTTCAACATCCTGTGCACCATCGCTCACAGGTATACATACCATGGATGGATGTACACAACTGTCAGGTGTATAGCAATGAATGCTATGTGTTGTACTGTAGTTACTGTAACTGGATATAGAGTAGTACCATAAGCCATCATCAGGCAGCATCAGGTGGTCACTCAAGGCCACTAATGTGTGCCACACTGGCAACTATCTTGCTGTACCTGAACTGCTGCACTGTGGCTACATTAACCATTTCACAGGCAGTTGTTACATGGGTATGTAAGGTGTTCAATAGGGAGCATTGCCTAACATGAATGTCTTGTTTGTTGAAGAGTTTTGCAATGCCCCATGATAGGCCTCTACCCCTCAGGTATAGTATGTGTGCTGTGTGGATGACATTTGGGATACTGGAGCCTGACCTTACAGCAGGTGTCTACATACACCATGTGTATGATATTGACATGTACTGTGTATGACAAGGTGGTAAATGTTGTGTGCATATGTATTGACTCTACCTATACAATGTCCACTACAGTGTACCACAATGGTTTGGGATGCTCTGTGTATAGCATGTGTTTGAGGCAGCCACTCATGCTACTGGGATGTGCATAGTCCCACAGGAAACTTGCAGAGCATGCATTATGTGTAGGTGTTGTACATGTGTAAATGGCATAAAACCTACCTATGACATGCACATGTTATTTGCCATATGAAATGTAGAACACTCACCAGCATGGGTCTGCTGTCTTGCTGTCACACCAGAGGGACCTACAAGGATATGAGACAGTTTCTCAGTGTCAACAACTGTGGCATTGCTGCTGTGACTTTGCAATTTTACAGTAGTACAATGGTTGACAGTCACAGGCATACAGATTATGTTCAGAATTATCAGTATTGTATAACTCTACTGGGGGTTTACAATGTGAGGGAATGTAGTGTTGGGTATGTTGACATTTGTGCGGACTCGCTCATGTGTGTTGACATTTCACAATTCAGACACTTTCAGGGGCATGGACCTTAGGACTGCACGGCAGTCAGACATGCCCCCTGCCTTCCTGCATGGTCTGTGTTAGACTTGGAGTGGAGTCAGCGTGCCCTCATGAATATGCATGGCACTCTGATGTCAGACCATTCAAATGCAGTTTCCGAGTAAGACTTATTTAGTCTTACATGGAGGTTTCGTGAATCCGGGGCCATGTCTCAGACTGAGTTAATTAGTGGCTTGTTAGAGGTAATTTTAGAGAATAATATTTTCATGTTCAATGATGTCATTTATATTCAAAAGGATAGCGTGGCTATGGGCACTTCCTGTGCCAATAGGTAAGCCAACCTAGTAATGGCAGACTGGGAGAAAGAAAAGCTATTTTTACTGGATAGTTTTAAGAGGCATGTTACTTTTTATGCTAGGTTTGTGGATGACCTCTTTCTTTTATGGACAGGGTCTGATGATGAATTACAGTGGTTCTATTATGAAGTTAACTCTTTGACCCATTTTTTGAAGTTTACAGTGGAGAAATCAGATAATTGGATATCCTTCCTAGATGTGTATATAGAGAGGTTGGACAATGGTCTACTCAATACGGTGTATATAGGAAATCGTGCCACAAGAATTCTCCATTACACAGAGGTAGTATGCACCCCCATTTTGCTTTTCATAACATAGAGAGAGGACAAGCTATACGAGCGTCATGACTGAATCCCACTGATGAATGGTTTGAAAATGAGTTATGTCAGTTACGTGAGAGGCTAGCCTCTAGATCTTATACACTAGATGAGATAAATCTAGGTATTGAAGGGATACATCAGCTGAGAGCTCAGTCTGCGCAACCATATTTCTCAGATTCATTAGACTCAAGAGGAACCCCAGAGATACCTCAAGATAGTACTCTGACAACTAAATTATACGTTTTTACTGTGGTTTGATTTTGCTATAACATCGACTTTAGATTTTGAATGTGTTCTGGTCGCCTTGGAGTGCTCTTGTGCTACTTTCTATTTTATTTTAATTGTGCTTTAGCGTTTAGAGCACTTGCTCTCTATTCGCCTGATTTATTATTTTCTTCCCTTAATAATCTTTTTCCCTGATGATTTAGCTCCTCTTTCCCCTGACATGATCAAGTTTCATTTTTCTTATTTCTGTCTCCAACATGCACATTTTCATAACCTCTGTCCTCCATTCCTTTAATAACCCTGGTAATGTTTCTTTATAATCTATTGTCTGTGCAGCCACAGTGACTGAATGCACTACTATGATATTACCAGAGATCTACACAGGGTAATATAACACTCTTTTTCAGAAGTGTATTCACCTAATATATAGCTTAGCATTTCAGTGACCTTGGTTAGGGACAGAGGTAGAAGGACAGACAGACAAAACGGTTACTAATGCAACATATTAATACAGTATCAAATGCTCAGTTTAATACATATATGTCATGGAGAGACAATTTTGTTAATAGACTTGCTTGATTATGAAGCTATGTACAGGAAATGTTTCTTCACAAATATTTTTATTCATCTTCATCTATAATGTATATATTTAGAATCTGACTCTTGTAAATGGATTTGTTTTATAACTGTGATTTGAAACATGATACTTTAAATGATGGATTCAACAGTTAATTAGGATATTTATTATTCTTTGTGATGGGTGTAATTTATTATGAACTGTTCCATTTTGTTACAAGAAAAAATATATTCTTCTGTATTTCGGGGGGGCAGCGTTTTGCCTTGAAATTCTATTTTATGGAACTTATGTTGGTAATTCAATAAAAGTAAAATCCTGGTTTACCTATCACCACATATGTACTGTCAAATACAAATCAAAGTGACCAATTATGGATTCAATAAAACAGCATGTAATATAACATTTAGTATTATGCTGTATTTTTTATAACCTAGTATCAGTTATATTATATTATATTATATTACTTATTCGTTACTACTAACACAGTGTTTTGCTCTTTAACTGCTTATGTTTTCTTGTTCTCCTGAACTTAACATGCACATTATATTTCTGTTCTTTATGTATTGGTCTCACCTTGTACATGCATGCTGTGTTTTATTGAATCCATGGTTGGCCTCTTATTCATACATGACAGTAAATAAGTAGTGACTGGTCCACTAGGGTTGTGATGTCACTCCTTTGATTGGTATTTATGGGTTATTGTTTTCTTTTTATTCAGGTATTCTTACAAAGGTATGGGTCGCACTCTGAAACTAGTCTAAGTTTCTCTTTCATTTGTCTGCACTAGAACAATTTGTGTCGACTTAATCTGTTTTTACCATTGAAGTAAGCCTTTTGGATTACTCACTGAAGTAGCATCTCATCTGTGATGCTGTTTACTGCTTTGCCTTTGGATTTTTATACATGTGCACACAGGTTGTGTGTGGGTGTGAGAATTTGTACCTGCAGTGTTTGTTTCCTGCTGTCTGTTTCTAGAGGTATGTCTAAGACAACATTTTTGAGTTATTGGTTTGCCAAATAAAAATGCATGTTGCCTACAGCAATGACAAAGAAGGATAAAGCCCTGCCAACAACAAATTTGACCTGATTTCGAGTATTGGCTGGGGTGTTTGATGGTTCAGGCAAGGAGTACAAGCGCACTCCTGCTGAAAGTTGAAGGAAAGCTCGCACAGACTCAGAGCATATTGGCATATTGATCTCACTGGTGGAAAGTGGGGAGACGACAGCATGTAGTTTTGTCTGTAGGTGGGAGAGCAGCATCAGTCCTTTGCAAAAGTTAGGGCCAGGAGAGTACCGATGGCTACTGCACTTCCATGAGGTGTTATTAGGTACATGCAAAAGGTTGGGATTAAAGTAAAAAGAATCATGAGTAGCGAAACAACACTGCCTTAGGTGCCCAAATCTTTTCACCTGACCTGAACATAAGGTAGAAATAGTCCAGGAGAGTTAGGTGGTTTGGTAAACCTAGCAGATGAGAAGACAGTTCAGGAGCAAATGATGGTCAGCTGTGAGGAGCCAAAAATAGACTAAAAATCAAACTGAATTAAGCACCGAACACAGATAAAAATGAAAAATAAAATATTGAGTAGGACTCCCATAAAATAATGAACAGAATAAAAAAATAATTATTAAATGAAAGTAGAAAAAGTAAAAATTGCCCTACCTAAGGATTAAGAAGGTTCTTTTAAAAAAGGCTAATATTTTGAAACCTAAGGAAAAGGAGGCCTCATATGTGCACTCCCTAATCAGGGAAGTCAACTGATTCCAAGGCAAGCAAAAGATACCTGAAGTGTATCCGTGGCATGTGTGCGTATGTGTGTGTGTGTGTGTGTGTGTGTGTGTGTGTGTGTGTGTGTGTGTGTGTGTGTGTGTGTGTGTACATATCTATATTGTCCTCTGCACTCACATATATGATTCAACAGATTCAAACAACAAAAAGATATGCACATCCTTACCATTAGTAGGAATCACTGCCATCTCTGCAGCTTCAATTACACCTCCATACCATATGATTCATCAATAATTTAGGAACAGAATGAATCAACAAAACAAGCTGACCATTTCTGCTTGACTAAATGCCATCTTAATTTAATCAAATATGACTATCTATAGCTATATCTGTATCTACTGTATATCTGTATCTATAGCTATATAATTATGGTTCATTTGATTAAAAAAAGACAGTGGTTCATTTGATCGGATACTCATTTTATCTAAACCACAAGACATCGAAAATCATTTCACTGAAAATGTCACATCACTAAATATATCTCCACAAGCTTGGTTTTTTTTTTGAGGGGCAAGCCCCCCCCCCACCGGACTCATAACTTAAATGTACTAACTCTATCATTGCACAACCACAGATAACTAGAATACTTCTGACACACTGAATCACTGTTGGCACATGTACACAAAATTCTACACATGGAAGTACAACTTAACAGTGGACATTAGCAAGGGAATAATAATAATTAACACTAATTTGCATTCATTATTTATTTGACATGTGTTTACTGGGAAAGTCTGACTGGGATAATAGCCTATTTTCAAAGGAGACTCAGGGAGAAAAGCTCCACACTGACATAATATGGTCACAGTTATATTTATTACAAAGCCTAACATAGAAAAATGACATATTAACTAAGTAAAAATTCAGCTTTATCTCATACCATGTGAATCTATACATACTGCAAATATTTGCACAGCTATAACAAGCTGAAAAAGAACATTGTCAGTAGATACAGAGTATTTACAAGTTGTGGGTTATACAGATGACATTAAACACACTGAATACACTCTTTGGAATAGAGATAACTAGATAATAAAGCCTAGGCAAAAATTTGTTTGATCTTTGTCTAAGAAGTAGATTTTACTAATTCCTTCTCTCTGAAAATTATAATTTCTATCCTTTAAAACCAAACTAACAGTCATTTTCTTCAAGCTAACAGAGTTTTAATCAAATGTCATTTAGTCATTAGTAGTTTATATCAGATGAGTTTTAGATCAAATGAACCACTGTATTTCTTATTTATTTCAAATTAATCGTAATTAGCTAATGAACTAACTACATACGTACATATATATATATGTATATATATATATATATATATATGTATATATATATATATATATATATATTTTTTTTTTTTCATCTAAAAATCTATTATTTCAAATTACAACACTGATTGAAAAAGGGAAAGCAATTTTCTTTTCTGATAAGTGAAACAGAAAGGAAGGAACAAGAGAGGGATGAAAGAAAGAAAGAAAGAAAGAAAGAAAGAAAGAAAGAAAGAAAGAAAGAAAGAAAGAAAGAAAAATTACCACTACTTGCAGACCTACTCTGCTTGCATTGTGGCACTATTAGAGAAAAGATGTTTAGTACCCTAATATGTAGAGTCAGGTTTATGGACAGGCATTCATTAGGATTAGCATACATGAGTAAAGGTAAGCAGTGGGTCTTCCCCACAGAGGTGACACTCCAAGCCAGGAAACAAACTGTAAAACCAAGTATTGTAGGGCAGGAATGTTAAGCACTTACCTTTATGGCTATTGTTCTGTTTTACAGTAGAAATGTGTATTCTGTTTTTCCAATACATTTTGTGTTTTACATAAATTGCTTTGTTCAATGACATAGCATGACAATATGCACACACACATATCTATATATATATATATATATATATATATATATATATATATATATATGGCTATTGCATGTTTCTTAGCAAGTCACGGGTCTTCTGGGTCATCCCTGAAAAGAGGTTTGTGCCTAATGGGTTTACTCAGTTAAATGAAAAAAATAAAACAATTCACACACACACACACACACACACACACACACACACACACACACACACACACACACACACACACACACACACACACACACACACACACACACAAAAACACATATATGTCAAAGGGCTGGAATATCAGGCCTCTTTGCTACCAGCATTTTATATCAAAATGTCAACATTTCAAAAATGTTTGTATCTGGTTGTTTGAGATTGTGGCAAAGCAATGACTGGGCTTTGACCCATTATTAGCTGTAGTGTGATCTCAGACTTGGCATGTATATTTTGCAGGAGTTGTGGGGGATAAGGGAGGGCATGTACTTGCATAAAAGATGTATAAACTTTTCAGGGGGCGGGGTTTTTTTTATGTATGTCATGCTTGTGGGATTGATCTTTTGCGATATTTATGTGCTTGACATTTTAACATAGATCCAAATATATATGTATCCCTGTCTCAGAGGTTTCATGTCCAAAGTGTATGCATAAAACTGTGAACATTTTGAATTCTAAACACAGTACTTCTGGGTTTGCTACACCTTGGGGAAAGAGACAAATAAAAATCCCTATTTCTGTATTTCTGTCTTATGGCGAGTTACAGTTATGGGGTACTGTACACAGAAAGTACTGGGTAAACATAAATTAATGAAATAATTATTGTAAAAGGTTCTTTATAAATTGGCCAACCTTGATAAAGTGTATTATTTGTTAAATATATATATATATATATATATATATATATATATATATATATATTTATATTTAAAACAAAAAAATGGAAGAAAAGCTGTCGATAGCATTTCAAAAATGTTGCTACAATCTTCTAATGTGCCTGCCGATTACACAGCTGATAAGAAAATGAACTGCCTTCTTTGAAACTTCTCTTCAATGCCAATAAACTATGCTTTTTTCAAGGTGTGCCTTTACAACCATGGAAATTACCTTAAGAAGTTAACTTGTGAGTGTTTCTGCCATTTCACACTGAGCTAATCGGAGGAAGGGCACTGAGACAACTAATCTGTGATATATAACATTAAGTATCCTGTTTTTTTGCTTATTTTTGCGAGTTATGTATAGCACTTTTATTGTCCTTATATACCTTTCTATCTAGTTTCACTGTGTGTGAGGTATTAACTAGAAATTTTCTACAGTTGTTAAGCATCTGGTTGGGTTTGTTTGTTCTGATGCCCTGCTAAGGAGTGTATCAAATAACTTGTTTGCAGTTAAAAGCATTCTCTAGAGCCTCCTTGCTCCTTTATCTGTTGAAACATTTCTGCAGTTTTTTTCTACATAAGTAGTGTGGGTAGTGTAGCATTGTCCATATTCAGGCTTGTGTTTTGGGCCTAGTTGTTTGTTAGTAGAGGCTGTGTGTCTGAGCACATGTTCCAGGCCATCATAGTTTAGCCAAAGCCAGTATAGCATTTCAGTGAGAGTGAATTGTTTATGGTCATTGGCTGATTGGGGTTACCTGGACTACGGCTTGGAGTAAGCACCTCATTGGTTCTTTCAAGCTTTTTTTTTAAGTTGTTTCAGGTTTCAAATTTGTTACTTAATAAGTCAACTTGTGAGTGTTTCTGCCATTTCACACTGAGCTAATTGAAGGAAGGGCACTGAGCCAACTAATCTATGATATATAACATTAAGTATCCTGTTTTTTTTTGCTTATTTTTATGAGTTATTTATAGCACTTTTATTGTCTGCATATACTTTTCTAGCTAGTTTCACTGTGTGTGAGGTATTAACTAGAACTTTTCTACAATTGTTAAGCATCTGGTTGAGTTTGTTTGTTCTAATTTCCTGCTAAGGAGTGTATCATATAACTTGTTTGCAATTAAAAGCATTTTCTAGAGTCTCCTTGCTTGGTGGCTTTGCAGTTGCCCACCCCTACTGTAAATTTTATCTGGGACACTCCTCCCAGTCTAGTGTCATTACCTCATACTACCTAATCCAAGGAGAACATTTGTGAAGGCCAACCCACTTAGTTTCTGCTCCTCCTTTCCCCTTTCCACTTTACAAAAAAAAAATTTCTAAGCTTGTTTCCTGCCTTTCCTGTAAGTCATCTATTCCAGATACAGATTTGCTGTATCCAAGACTATTTGTAAGCTTCTGAGCCCCATGCCTTTCTGTGTTGGAGGGAAGCCTTCTAGCTTCATTTTGTTTCTTAGAACTAGCCGATTTTCTAGTTTCAGCACTCAAATCTGTTTCTTTGAGCTCAGCACTTGTTCAGAACTCATTGTAAGCACTAAATAAGCTACAAATTACTACATCACTCAACTTTCCTCACTTGTCTAGAGGAAAACAGTTTTTAGTACTTAATAAATAAGCACCTATCCAGACATGTCTAAGGGTCAGCTCCCAGTGTTTTCTCCTGTCTACCTGATGAATCTGGGCATCTTGGGGCAATGAGGCAATTGCTTTGTGTACACAGATAACCCTCTCCTCCTACCACCCAATACTACAACCTGTGAGTGATGCACTTATATAGCCAAACTGGAAGCAAAGCTCTCTTTACCAAGACTGGACTAGACAGTCAAGAGGAGAAGATAAACACTTGCACCACACCACACTCATCACATAGTCCCTCAATACCTATACCACCAAAACACAACACATAAAAACACAAAACACACACCTACATTCACGGAGGCTCTCAATAACAATCTACCCAAGCAACAGGGACCTCCAAAGCAGAAATGCAAGCAACGTCCACCCATCAACACAACCCAAATGACACACAGCTCACAAATTCAGTATGCCACTCAACCACAGCCCACAAGGCATAACAAGGTACCCAACACTCTAGTTATAGGTTACACTATAGTCAGGCGCACTGATGTTCCACTCATCAGGCTAAACAAGGAGAAAGTTACTATCAGCTGCTTGTCAGGTGCCAGGATCCACCACATAATGCATGCACTCTGGTCACTCCACAACAAGTACAGATATGACTCTGTCTTTGTCCATGTTGATGTGAATGACCTGAGACGTACCTCCCTGGACTACATGGAAAGAGACATGGAGGAGCTGTCCAATCTTGTAGCCCAGGCAGGTATGACCCTAGCCCTGAGTAGCATTCTGCCATCACCCAGAATGATACCACAGTACAAGGACAAAATTGTTGACTTCAACATTTGGCTAAGCTTCTGGTGTCATTCTAAGGATATCTAGTATCTGTCTGCCTGGGATGACATGATCGACAAACCATGATGCTTTGCCAGAAATGACCTGCACCTGTCGCCCTTGGGATTCCAGATACTGGCTAAGGCTTTTGCCACCCCTATAGTGCCTTTTTTTAGGCAAGGTTCAAATGACAAATTCACTACCATAACAGGTACAAGCAAGCAAAATCTGAGGGTAATGCTACTTAATGCTAGAAGTCTAAACCTCACAATGCACTCACTTGAGGCATTCCTTAAAATAGAGAACATCAACATCTGTGCAGTGACAGAGACCTGGTTCAAGGCTCCAGACAGCATCCCTCCATTACCAGGCTATAATTCATACCACACCTTTCGGCCACCTAACCTGGACCAAAACACTAAAGGCGGAGGCGTGTCCATATTCATTAAGGATATCCACACCTCCAGGGTAGTTGCTCAGCATAATGCATCCGAGATTATCCAAGAGCAACTAACTCTGGGCAAGACCGCAATCCAAATTGTAGCTTGCTACAGATCCCCCACCATGCCCCAGGATTCCACAAACAAATAAAAACAGATCGCAGCAGTCCACAGTAACCAGTCAGTCCACGGTAAAAACCTGAACGCGAATTTATTAAATAAAATAAAAGGCGTTTTCGCTGCAATGCACACAAAGCAGCTTCTTCAGAAAGACACAAGAAAAAACGCGCCAAATAGTCATTTAAATATAAAAAGGGAGTGTGTCAAAATACATCACTTCCTATTAAAGCACCAGGAACACAAGTTAAAAAATCAAACAGTTCAACTTACAAATTAAGCGTCTACATTTAAAAATTAAATACATAAATATGAAATACAATAGTGTAGGTTATTTAATATATACATTAAAATGGAAACTCCATATAAAAACATGTATATGTATACAAAAATCTATCATAGTTCTAACCTTGGAGTATTGTGAACCAAATAATAAACCTCTATGAAACATTAATTAAAATACCTCCTCATCTTTAAAACTACTGAAATATTACAATTATCATTCAAGTCAGGACTGTTAAAAGCATTAAGTTTGAGTTGCCATTCAAGTTCCCTTAATTCTAACAAAAGAGTAGACGGACCTCCTCTAATATTCATGGGTAAATGGTCAATACCCATAAATGAAAAAGTGTGATTGGTGTGATTAGAGATATGCTTGGCTAATGCATTATCCTGCTTGTTATTTCTAATGGCGTATATATGTTCATAGATACGCTGACAGAATTTACGATCCGTCTTACCGATATAGTAAACAGGACAGTGGTTACAGAATGCTGCATATACTACTGATTTTGTTTCACAGTTAATAGTATGCCATATCCGGTATTTTTCTTCTCCAATTTGAAAAGTCGAACCTGTTTTAACAAATTTACACCAGTTACAGGCTCCACATATCAGTGAGCCTTTACATCTATTAAACTGGTTAGTATTTGGCTTACTTTGCAATATTTCTTTCAAATTTTTACCCTTCCTGAAAACTACTCTTGGGGAAGGCCCAAGCCTTTCAGATAATAACAAGTCATTCATAATAAAATGCCAGTTCTTGAAAATAATGTTACATTTGTCTCTTGCCTCACTACTAAATGTAGTAATAAATGTAGTGGTAAATCTACATTTCTGTTGGCTTAAATGGTCAGGAAGAGATGGAACATGCCCAAAACTACCTTCTAAATCAGGTAGGGGTGACTGTGTCACAACTTGATTGCACATATCCAAAACATTAAATTCTCTTAATATTGGTTTGTAAAATCCAATTGTTCGTTTTTGTTCAATTTCAACTACAATTTCATCTATAAGATAATCAGGATAGCCCCTATTAATAAATTGGCTTCTCAAGAAAGTAACTTCCTGGTTAAAAGCATGAGATGTATTACACATACGAACAGCACGGACTAATTGTCCTTTAACTATTGCCCTTTTCTGTTTGTAAGAGTGGGAACTAGTGAAATGAAGTGTAGAATTACAATATGTAGGTTTGCGCTACACTGAAGACAAATAAGTCTCTGTTGTCACATTTTTTCTTAATTTAATGTCCAAGTAATCAATCTCATCAGTAGCAAAATGATAGGTACATTTTAAAAAACTAGTTGTCTGATTCATGTAAGATATTAAGGCTTCCACTTGAGGGAGGTCACCGTGGAACAAAATAAATATATCGTCAAGATAGCGTGTGTACAAGGATAATTGTTTGTTGAAAGTTGGGTTTCTTAGAACAAATTTATTTTCCCAATAAGACATGAACATGTTAGCCACACTTGCTCCACACGGAGAACCCATGGCGACTCCTTGTTTTTGGAGGTAAAAATTGTTATTAAACACAAAAAAGTTGGACCCAAGAACTATGTCTAGCAATTCTGTAATGATCTGGATTTCATTGTCAATGACGTCTAATTCTCGTAACTTTAGCTCTATCCATTCAATCGCTTCTTGGTGTGGGATCGAGGTGTATAAATCAACCACATCTATGGTTAAAAAATTATTAGCAAGATTGAATGGTACATTGTTCATGTTGCTTAAAAAAGACCAAGAATCTTTACATATAGTAGGGATATTCTTGATATATTTAGATAGAATAAAGTCAATTAGCTTAGCACAAGGGTAGGTCATTGAAAACCTACCATCTATTAGTGCTCTCATAGGTGGATTCCCAAGATTTTTATGAATCTTGGGAATACCAAACATTACAGGTACTTTGGGAAAGGAAATATCCAAAAAATTATATAAGTCATGGTCTATTTTTCCTGCAAGGAACATATCACTCAGATAGCCTCTAATCAACTTGTGAGTGGTATTCATTTCATTAAGAGAAGATAAACAATAAGCAGTTGAGTTTAAAACTTCCATCATTTTATCGTTATACGTACTATTATCAAAAATCACTAGGCTGCCTCCTTTATCAGGTTTAATAATCCTAATAGGTAACAGTTTGAGATCCTGTAACGCTCTCCTCTGTTCTTTAGTAATATTATAGAGGAAATGATGTGAATTAGAATTAAGGCTATTTCTAAAATGCCTGAAGTCTACCTCGCAGACATTTTCAAAGGTACGTAGACCAACATGTAATGGGGGGGTTAAATAAACTAGGCAACCTCAAGGTTGGTCTTACAACCAAAGCGTCATTATTAAAAAGTAAGTCAAGGTTTAGTTTCCTAACAAAACATTTTAAATCAATAATTGTTCTAGCTAGATCAAAATGTGAGCTAGGAACAAATGTGTTACCTCGAGATAATAATTCAATAAGGTCAGATGAAAGTAATGTGCTCGTAAAATTATAAACAGAAAAATCACCCTTTGAATTAGTCTGGATCGAAGGCAAATCACAAGGGAACCTCTGACATTCATTAGTAATAGTAGCATCATCTACTGAAAGTAAACTTAAGTTACTTGTTAATTGTTGTGAGTTCTGCTCCTCGTCTGATATGTTCGTTGGGGGAGTTGGCCTAAAAAATTGTTACTATCATTGTTATAATGGTTCCCCCGCCTGTTGTTGTTCCCATTAATACTGTTTCTACCAGTATTAGAAGAATTTGCTCTAATTCTGTTGCTATGCTTTACTCCATTATTAATAGGAACAGGTACAGGGTCAGTGTTATCAATGCAAACATCATCATCAGCTGAAATAAATGTATCTAAGGTATCTAATGTAGGTAATTGGTCATGAACAACAGGCTTTTGTAATTTCGGATAAGCCTGTTGCTGCTGATAAGCCGTTCTATCTCTACATAGCTTTTTCAATTTATTTTGCTTAAGTTTGACTAATAAACCATCAATACTATTAAATATGCGGTTGTAGTCAAACTTATACCTCAGAAAGTCCGCATCCAGTTTTATGATTTCGTCCAAGCATTTGATTTCAGCTATAATCGTAGAAATACTAACATTGTAATGTTTGATTAATAATTCTAATAATTGTGCACCTTGTCTTTCGAATAATGCCAGTAAATCCTTGTGAAAGCCATCGTTCTGGATTAAACCCGAAGGCGCAAAAGCGCTATGCAAGCCCTTAGGAATTATCGATTCATTCAAACATTGTTGGAAGTACGAAACTTCCAACTGAAGTTTTTTAAGTTTTAATAGTTTGATGTCAAGCTTCTTTAAGTTGTCTATAATGCTATTCACGGTAATAGCTTGTTGACGATTGCCCACAGCAGGTCGTTCCATGTTTGAGGCTTCTGCAAAAGCAAAAGCATCCAAATTGTTAATCCAATCCGAAATGGTCGGAATGCCAATAAGCCTGAGGTCGTCATGGATCGCATGCTGACGGACGTCTTCATTAGAACAAGTCAAACCAGTCAGTTGAACATCAGGTTGAGCATTAGGGATCAAAAAAGATCCAGATGATGCTGTAGAATTGTTGGCCAAGATGTTAACAGTGGGTAATCCTGCCAAAGGTCTGCTTGATTCATTGACAATAGTGTTCCTTTTTTCAATAACGTCAATGCGTTCGCATAAAGAATCCATCTTATGCGATAATGAAAAAAGGAGAGCTCCAATGTCAGTGCCTGGAGTCGGTAATTTGTTCTCTCCCATGTGAAACAATACAGGAGTACTGGGACTGCTACCGGCATCTGAAGCCATACCGAAAACAAACAAACTGAGAAAGTGGCACACGAAACTACAAACAAATAAAAACAGATCGCAGCAGTCCAAAGTAACCAGTCAGTCCACGGTAAAAACCTGAACATGAATTTATTAAATAAAATAAAAGGCGTTTTCGCTGCAATGCACACAAAGCAGCTTCTTCAGAAAGGCACAAGAAAAAACGCGCCAAATAGTCATTTAAATATAAAAAGGGAGTGTGTCAAAATACATCACTTCCTATTAAAGCACCAGGAACACAAGTTAAAAAATCAAACAGTTCAACTTAAAATTAAGCATCTACATTTAAAAATTAAATACATAAATATGAAATACAATAGTGTAGGTTATTTAATATATACATTAAAATGGAAACTCCATATAAAAACATGTATATGTATACAAAAATCTATCATAGTTCTAACCTCGGAGTATTGTGAACCAAATAATAAACCTCTATGAAACATTAATTAAAATACCTCCTCATCTTTAAAACTACTGAAATATTACAATTATCATTCAAACCAGGACTGCTAAAAGCATTAAGTTTGAGTTGCCATTCAAGTTCCCTTAATTCTAACAAAAGAGTAGACGGACCTCCTCTAATATTCATGGGTAAATGGTCAATACCCATAAATGAAAAAGTGTGATTGGTGTGATTAGAGATATGCTTGGCTAATGCATTATCCTGCTTGTTATTTCTAATGTAGTTTTGGGCATGTTCCATCTCTTCCTGACCATTTAAACCAACACAAATGTAGATTTACCACTACATTTATTACTACATTTAGTAGTGAGGCAAGAGACATATGTAACATTATTTTCAAGAACTGGCACTTTATTACGAATGACTTGTTATTATCTGGAAGGCTTGGGCCTTCCCCAAGAGTAGTTTTCAGGAAGGGTAAAAATTTGAAAGAAATATTGCAAAGTAAGCCAAATACTAACCAGTTTAATAGATGTAAAGGCTCACTGATATGTGGAGCCTGTAACTGGTGTAAATTTGTTAAAACAGGTTCGACTTTTCAAATTGGAGAAGAAAAATACCGGATATGGCATACTATTAATTGTGAAACAAAATCAGTAGTATATGCAGCATTCTGTAATCACTGTCCTGTTTACTATATCGATAAGACGGATCGTAAATTCCATCAGCGTATCTATGAACATATATGCGCCATTAGAAATAACAAGCAGGGTAATGCATTAGCCAAGCATATCTCTAATCACACCAATCACACTTTTTCATTTATGGGTATTGACCATTTACCCATGAATATTAGAGGAGGTCCGTCTACTCTTTTGTTAGAATTAAGGGAACTTGAATGGCAACTCAAACTTAATGCTTTTAACAGTCCTGGCTTGAATGATAATTGTAATATTTCAGTAGTTTTAAAGATGAGGAAGTATTTTAATTAATGTTTCATAGAGGTTTATTATTTGGTTCACAATACTCCGAGGTTAGAACTATAATAGATTTTTGTATACATATACATGTTTTTATATGGAGTTTCCATTTTAATGTATATATTAAATAACCTACACTATTGTATTTCATATTTATGTATTTAATTTTTAAATGTAGACGCTTAATTTGTAAGTTGAACTGTTTGATTTTTTAACTTGTGTTCCTGGTGCTTTAATAGGAAGTGATGTATTTTGACACACTCCCTTTTTATATTTAAATGACCATTTGGCGCGTTTTTTCTTGTGTCTTTCTGAAGAAGCTGCTTTGTGTGCATTGCAGCGAAAACGCCTTTTATTTTATTTAATAAATTCGCGTTCAGGTTTTTACCGTGGACTGACTGGTTACTGTGGACTGCTGCGATCTGTTTTTATTTGTTTGATGCCCCAGGATTCCCACTCCTCATTTCTTGATACACTGGAAAATATTAGGGTACAACCTAACACCCTAATAATGGGCGATTTCAACTACCCACCATTAACTGGGAAAAGTACTCATATACCAACTCTTATGCTCAACATTTTCTGGAATTCATAAATTCCAATGCCTTGGATCAACTTATCCACACCCCCACCAGGGGCAGCAATATCCTAGACCTGATCATTACCAACATGGCAACCGGTGTTCGCACCAGAGGGCAATTCCTTGTTGGTCAGTTCTGACCACAAGCTAATCACCCTAGACATCCACATCCCAACCCCACCTGCCATTAGGGAAACCACTGTAAAATATTTCTCCAAAGCCAACTTCACGCTTCTTAAGACAGAAGTGGCAAACTTCACGACACCCATGCTGATGAATAATAGAGGTACAACTGCTGAATACTATACAAATGCACTTTTTAAGCACTTACACGAGTGCATGGATCGTGCAATCCCTAACAGAACCAAGATGCTATCCTCCAAAAAAGGAAACCAATCTGGTGGCCCCTACCAAAAACAAACTCTACAACAAAAGAAAGAAACTGTTGCAAAAAAGAGTAAAATACCATGATTGGAGGAACTCCGTGGTCAGCCTCAGTAAGAAGCTGAGATCCCTCATAAAATCCTCCAATGCTAGTTACGTAAACAAAATCACCACTGATTCTAAAGACAACCACGAAGCACTCTACAGCTATGTCAAGAATCTCAATGGCAATAATCAGATCTGCTCTGGGTTACAGCACAATGGCACTAAATATAGAGAACCAACTGATATTGCCAACATCCTGTCAGATAGGTTCAGTGCTAACTTTACCCCTCTCTCACCCCCTAAAGGGCCCATCTCTATACTGGAAGAATGCAAAGTTCCTGTAATCACGGCTGCACAGGTAAAAAACACACTCTCCAAAGCCAAGAACACAGCATCCATGGGACCTGACAACATCCCAGGCTGTGTTCCACATGACCTACAGAACGAACTGGCACCCCACCTAAGTACCATGTTCAATCATAGCCACACCTCAGGCTCTGTGCCCACTGAATGGAGCACAGCAATGGTTATCCCACTCCACAAAGGGGGAGCCACCACGGACCCTGGGAACTACCTCCCCATTAGCCTGACAAGCCTGGTCTGCAAGGCTATGGAACATACCTTCATGGAACTTATAAACAATGACATTTGTAA
>NC_056745.1:355403633-355416133 GCF_019279795.1 Protopterus annectens
GATTATTATTGTTCAACTGCAGTTATTATTAATTAAGTAATTAAAATTAACGTACAATGCATACAATCCTTTTTTCATTTTCTTTGACATGATCCAATGCATTTAATGAGCAAATATTAATTTATTGCATATGCTTGCTTACAACTGATGAAAAGTTACTGTTTCAGTTATGCTTTGGGTATTTTGTGTATAATATCAATGTATTGCTTTCATCTACATTATGCAACTATATGAGGATGAAGGGCTTGTTTTCTTGTGATAGTCAAATTGTTGAATTCCTTTACTGTTGTACTCCTTCATTTTATGTATCTGTTTTTTCATGAGCTTAACCTGAAATAGATCCATCTGAGTCAATATTCTATCCCAATTAACAAAGCTAAATAAATAAATAAATATATAGATGCATAAATACACAGACAGATAATTAATTTGTGGATTTTCACTAAAATTTGTACTTTTACCTCTTATAAGTTAAAACAGACATTATTTGATATTTTCAGATTTATTGCTTGCCACTATATGATAAATATTCTTTCTCTCTTTGGAATCAGCTTGATATTGCTCAGGTTTTACTGAATGCCTCTTTCTCTACCCATACCTTCCTAGTATAGACAAATGATAAGGAAAGCTATATATTTTTACTTTAGCATACTACCGCTAAACAAGTAAAATATATACAATTTCTAAGTTTTCAAAACTATTGTACCAGTTTAATATACAAGAATGTTATTTATCAATGAATTCTATTCTTTGATGCCTTCAGTCTTTGTTTCTTTACTGCATGACTCAGACCAGTAAAAAAAAAAAAGATAGTGCTAGCGGGTTTACTTGATTAAAGAATAAATAAAATGAACATAAATAAAAGTCTCTTGTAAGCCACATATTCCTGTATTAACCTTGTACTTATTCAGGGGTTCCTGCAGAGGTGAGATGGGATGTGTTCACATTATATTTTCTACTTCAAATACTGAAAATATGCCATTAGATTTTGTAACGTTTTAAAAATATATAATTTGTTTCAGGTAGATTTGCATTTGCAATATCTTTAACCACTTTATTCATGATCTTCTTGCTAAAGATGCCCTTTTAGTCTCTGCTGTAAAGCTTGGCTCACATATTCAGTATTGTAAACCAATAAAGTTGTATAACTTTCTAGCAGTGATATAACACACTAAATAAAATTATGTAAATATGTGTAGATGGCCACTTGCCACAAAAAGGAAATGAAAAGAGAATGCATGTTCAAAAATTCAAAGAATGTTTCTTCCCCTACAACTATTATGGGATAAAACATTAGCAAGATCATACATAGGGACATCCCTTATCAATTGCTGAATATTGCATTTTTGTGTCGATTAAGTGAAAGTGACAGTGGCAGACCATTAGCTTAATGTAAATAAAACTGGGGGAGAGCAACCATGTTTCTTTACATGGGATAATGCATGTCTGAAACTTTAGTGACTTAAATTTAAAGATGGGATAGTAGGAGTGGCCATCCTCTAGTTTCATTGCATTATATATGTGGATACAGGTGAGGGTGTATGCTGCATACTGAAGAAAAGGCAATTTACATTTTTGAAAAGGCTGAGGCAGATCTGTGGCCCTTCAATCATGGCTGTAGCTAGGCATACTCACTGTACTCAAGTGAGTACATTTTTTTCTGAGCATCTCTCATAAACTTTATAGTTCAAGCAGCACAGAATCTTTGGAACTGTCTAAACTATTGTATACCATATGATGCTATACAAAATATGCTTTCCTGAGAAGAATGCCTCTCTAAAGTAGCCATTTTATGGTTGCAAGTAACAACAATTGAAAATAGAGTTCCTTTCTGATGTGCAGAGGGGCAGCATTTTGAGAGTTGGTTACATGTTTGAAATGAGATGTGGTTAGTGGGGGCAACAGCATACGGTCTGAGTACAAAATATAATTTTCTGGCTACACCCCTGCCTTCAATATATAATATATCAAATGGGTGCTAATGAAAAAACTCTGAATCTTTTGCAGATGTATATCATTGTTTGTGAAGTTTAAATATTTAACATACATATTCAAGTAATACTGTTCTGATATATATGCATGTGTGAGCTAAATACGTGTACATTAATTTGCTGTTAAACTATTTTACTGAGTAATTTTCAGCATTGTTCATTTTCAAGCTGACTTCAGTTTTCACCCCTCTGTGCAAAGCATGCATGCGGACTGATAATTGATCATCCCAGGAATTATCACAGTGATTGTCCACCTGACCAAATCAAAAAACATTGTTCTGGCACCTAGCACTGCAGCATTAGTACTGCAGCAATAGTAGTGCGGCATTAATAACTTAACAATTACATGCTTTAATTTAAGTGACAACAAATGCAGTTTGCATGCCATACAACACAGTATCCTTGTGGTCAGAAAGTGATATGTACAGACAGTACCTTCAGGAAGAGAGGAACTATTTTTTTGTTACTACTCAGAAAACAATGGGTGACTACTACAATTGTACAAAAATGACACTAAATTATTTTACTAATTTTTCATCATTTGCCTTTTTTCTGTCATGCAGGGCTCTTTAATAAAAGCATGCCACATAACATAAAAACAACTGTAAAGTCTTAGATGAATATTTTCATACAGTGATACATGTCGTACGTGGGGTCTAGTACAAACTGAGTCAGCATTTCTGAAATGACAAATGTAAGTGAAATGGCCAATCCTGTTCTGAAAATATTTGCAACAAGTTTCTAGGTCTCTAACACTGCATACTACGTAAGTCATTCAAACCTGTAAAACAAATGCTTAGGAAGTCAGAAAAGTGTACCATAAAATGCTAGTCTAGCTTGAACCAGATACCATAAAACTCAAGATTGTATTAGTCATTTTCTGACTGGTAACAGCACTTACAGTACTTATGTATAGCATCAGGATCTGTAGCATTCACATGCAACATAGATAATTTCATAGATTCTTAAAACATATAAAGTAGGTACTCTTTCAAATTCACAACATTGTATTGCCATGAAAAATACATGTCCTAGCATGGCTGGCATTGTAATACTCCAGAATGTTCTATCCCCAATACTATACAGGGTTTGTGTTCATAGCCAAGTACTAGGCTAGCTGCCCTCATGGGCCATTTTAAGCCTAGCTAATTTTCCTTCCAAAGGTGCGACACAAACCCTGTAACTTATGTCTGTGAGGTAAACACCTTAACCATTACACCAGCCCCCAGTTTTATCAAAGAAAATGCATACTGGCAACTGAGAAATCAAAATCAAGTACAATGTTATTATTGCCATTTCATTTGGAATAAACTTCTTGCCATATCTTCTTTTAGAGTCCTACATAAAGGCAAGTTGTTTGTTATTTTCTGATTTAAAATATTCATACTAGTTCTTTGCTTAACATTCCTTGCACTTACAGGTAACATTAAGCTTTGTCTCTATACCTCTGAATGTGCACTGACTGAATAAGCTACCTACCCTCTTTTAACAATCAAATATATAAATAAATGACAAAACATATGAACCTTCCTAGATATGACTTCAATAAAAGATAGCAGAAAATTAACAATATTAAAAAAATGCAGCTTTCATCAAAGCCATAATAATGCACAGTTTAGAAAATAAATAGCTGCATTGTGATTTATGGGAATAGAAATTACTCAGTCTTCTGTTAAAGTATAAATGTGGACTCAATTTCATTATGAAATAATCTATGTCTTGTCCCCCAAAGTAATGCAGTCTTTTAATCATGACAGAGTCCATCACTTCTTACTCTTTCCTGAGAAACTTCCTTCCTGTCAACACAGTTTGAGTTAAAAAGTGCCCACATTTTGTCTAAACTGACCTTTGCTGGCAGTGTTTACATGAATTACTTATGTTGCCATGACATCATAAGCAACTGCACTGACACAGGTGACATGACAGGTTATGGACTGAATCTTGATCTGGCTGCTACTGATAAGATGGAATATTTACCCAGTTTACATTTCACTGTGCTAGGTTGTTAAAAAATTTATAAGATGAACAGAAATTTCCACTACTTCAGCCTTGCACACCTGGCTTTACCTAGCAACTGATAAAACAAAGGACCAGCAAAGTCATCTGGGAGGCTGTGTCTATACTGTACATATAAAGGGACAGCTGGGTTTAGCCTTCTGCGAAGGAAAGTGGCATCATGGAAACAAGTTTAAGGAAAGGAGCTGATTTCATTACAGCTTTGTGGTTTCAATGTCATGACTCAGATGTGTTAAACCACTGCCTTGTCTGCCACAAACAAAAAGATACTGGCACATTTTCTTTTCTTCAGTACAATTGAATCTGCTCCAACTTTACAAGTTAGTAGACATTTTTATTTAATCGAATATGTGAAACATTTTAGTCTTATCTGAAGAGCTATCTTATTTAGCTTCAACTTTTTAATTTCTTTGAGATTTTCAGGAGATGGCAAGATACACTATGGAGTCTACTAAACACTCCACAGTTACGTCATGAATTGTATTTCTTCAACTTTTCTCATAACTTTGCAATCTACATCCACTGAACTCAGTCTGTCAGCCTAAAACAGTTAATTTATTTTTCCCTTTTGCATCCATTAATGCTGAGCGTGTCCTGCCCTATATGTGATAAGCCTTCCTGTAAATCAATTTCATCTGCTAAACTAAGCTGGGTGTAGAATATCTGAGCAAACCCTGTCTATAGAAATGACATTTTGAATGCAAAAATAAAATTTAAAATGACATCTGGATTATACTTAAAATCTGTTTCTGTGAGAACAAAGCTTGCAACCTTTCCCAAGTAGGGAGGTCCAACCATTCAACCCCTATTTACTATATTCAGCTCTGTGGTCACAACTTAAAGAGCACCCCCATTAACAACTAATGTAACTGAAAAGTATTCTATGACATTTGGCACTCACTCAACTGTTCAGCTAGCTACTCACAATTTTTGTTGATACGCACCCTGTAATGCATGTCTACATGCATATACACACGCACGCAAGTGCATGCATACACACACACACACACACACACACACACACACACACACACACACACACACACACACACACACACACACACACACACACATACACACACAGAAATATGTCATTACTGTCTACATCTTCTAGACTCTCCCCTCGGACAAAATTCTCAGAACATTTATTGATGTCTGTGTTGTCCTCAGATAGATTGCTTTCCTTTCCTTCTCTTACAGATAAGGTACCTCATTTTTACTATACATTATTTTACTGACCCTCCCCTCTACCCCTGATAGTTGTCCATTCTTACAAATCCTCCATCACTTGATTTGCCATGAGAATTAATTTCATCCTTTGCTCTTTTACATTTTACACTGTCTTCCACTGGCATTTCCAGCTTTTATAGGGTAGATTCTACCCTTTACAGAATACTTAGTATCACACCTAAGTACAGTAATTTATATCAGTTTTCTTCATCCCGATATTTGTATATTAAACAGACAAAGACAACTCATCATTCAAGCAGACCTGGAAGTCAGTGTTAGTCTCTCAAGGGGACTGTATCTGAAAGCATGCACATCAATCATTTGAAATGCATGTCCTACATGGTCTAGTAGTCCCTCTCTAACTTCCTTTCCATGTTTTCCATTTTATATAGTTATTCTTGAAAACATGCTAGCATTTTTGTTAACAATTTTTAGTACAATGAAAAAAGGTCGATAATGTCACAACTAAATGAAAAAGTTATTTCTTAGAAAAGACATTGATAATCACATTACATGCATTCATGGGCAGTTCGTAATACACTGTAATATTGCTGCCTAAAATCCCTTCCTTTTCATTTTTCTGTACTGGACTGGAACTTGACCTAGCACAGAATTCTGCCAGTACTTCACTGTGGCCAAAATGAAATACCATGAAGACATTGCATGTCACTAAGACCATATTTTGTGTCTTTTTCCACACTTTCAAAATTGTACCTGGTTGTAGTTCTATACTAGAACCTGATCAGTGAGATTTCCAGGGTCACTCATGGTTATTGATTACCAACCAATCCGATAATCCCTGTAAAGGAAAAAAGGTATGGCCATTAATCATCTCCCAGTCCAGAAAATCATTATTCATTCTACTTTATTTGTGTTTAATATGTATGTCAGCCTTTGATAATAATTGCACTGCAGGAATCCTACTTTGTTATTACTTTTGGTTCCCTCTATTTATATAGGTTTCTCTTATGTGAGCATACGCACACACATATACACAAACACACACACACATATACACAAACACACACACACACACACACACACACACACACACACACACACACACACACACACACACACACACACACAAACACACATATACACAAACACACACACACACACATATACTCAAACACACACACACATATATACACACACACACACACACACACACACACACACACACACACACACATATACACACACACACACACACACACACACACACACACACACACACACACATATACACAAACACACACACACACACACACACACACACACACACACACACACACACACACATACTCACAGGCACACATGTTCTTGGCTGTGAGTCTGTTTGTAACCAGCTGAGACTCAAGCAGTTGAATACGACCATGTTGGCAAAGGTAAAATAAATGGGTTTTGATTTGTTGCAGTTTTCTGAAGCAAAGTAAGATGACAAAGCTATATTTGACAGAAAGGGCAGTCCATGACATGAAAGATTGTACATGATAACAATTCCTGACTCTAGTCTAGGATTTGATATAAAAAGTATTCATATTCAACTTCCAAAGTTTTTACTGACTGTGGTGCTATGTTTTGAATAAATCCGTACCCAGACAGTCATACATTACAAGTTAGTGCTTTGGAACTAAATGAAATTCTGAAACTTGGCAAAGCCTTATTACTGATGAAGACTTTTCAGTACTACTGGCTTTATTGCTGCTGTCAAGAGCCTTATATTGTTCAGTCAGATATAATTCCTGGTGACCTCCATTTACCTAGTTAGACACATTTAGACATTAGAATCTTTATGTTGATTTACTTTGCACCTATGTAGTGTCTTATCACTACAGGCAGAAAATCTGCAAAACACAGCTGATTGTGACTTTAATTATAGACAAGTACAGTAAAGGTAGTATGGTCTTGCTTGGAGACGTTGCCTTTATGCAATAAATCATTATATGGACTCTGTGATGATGTCCTGTCACTTGATGTACAAGAGTTTCAAATACTTTGATTAGTAACTCATACAGTCTACAGTCTTTACTTACAAGCAATGCCATAAGTGTAGTCTTGACTTCCTTGGCCAAAATACACACATAAATAACCCAGTGTCTTTGTTACTTGAGGTTTTCTAAAATATTTTATAGATTAATACATTGAACTTAGTTCTGGTTCTGTTTTTTTTGGAATCATTTTCATATAAGTATGCTTTTCTGAAAAAAAAACCTCAGTGCTCAAATCAAGCTAAATATAGTACAGAAGTAAAGAGAGCTGAAATCATTGCTGGATCCCATTAAACTAGATAATAAGTCTATATACATATGCAACATATGCATGCAAGGTAGGAAGTCCCATCCTGCCCATGAAAATGTGGGCACCTTCATTTATGTACCCCTCATCTTACTTATTCTCACTTCATGGATGTGCCATATCAAAGTAAGGGTAAACTCATTAAGTGGAACATCATATAACATTTATTGTAGACTTTGGTGCATCAAAATGCTGTCTTCAATTTGAATTAAACATTTTATCACACTTAATTTTTCAGGAAGTATCATTAAATTAAAATCATGTGATTTATGTTAATCAATCATTTTTGAATTAATGGCAAACCATTTCCAGAATGCACAAGTGAAAGCACATAAATATATAAAAAAAAATCACATTCCTATATTACCACTGAAGTAAAATAGCTTCACTCTAAAGCTTGATTTAAACCATGTGGGAGTGAAATGTGAAATCTAAAAATAAACTTTGAGTCAGTATTTATTAGCCCTCCCATTCAGCAGAGATAAACATGATACAAAGGACCTTAAGGTGTACACAAGTCTGCTATGTTGTTCACCTACATGATTACCTATAGAATTCTGAATATTTTTGAAGGCACAGCAGGTATATGCCCTGAAACCTTAGTTTAGGTAATTGACTATTTATGTGCTTGCACTCGCCAAATATACGCATATGCCATGTTAATTGAGTCACAGGTGTAGCGACCTTTACATTTATGATTAGTGCAATTAATCTATACTTCTGGGTCAGATAAAAAACATACAATCACAGCAGTTGGGATACACAGACAGGTTGCAAAATATGCAGTCTGAAAGGAACTGGTCACAAGGATGACATGGACTGATAGCAATTCATAGTCCCATGTTGCACTGCAGCCTAAATGTACAACTGAAGATATATGCAAATGACTGCCTAATGACTTACAAATGAAACAGGGTAAGTAACATGAAGTTCTACTGCTATTAAAATCCATGCAAGGTCAACATGCTCACAACTCATAGTCATCAAAATCTTGCAGCTTTGTGTGTCTATCTATAAAACAAAAAAGCATATCAAAAATGCTGCTGCTCCATGTTTCAGGAATACTCAAAGTCACAGCACAACAGTATATTTTAATCCTTAGCACTGCCAGTTTCCTACAATATGTGAGACAAACCACCCAGCACCTACCTAATTGGTACCACCTGCTTCTGACTTACGACAGTTTCACTGACCAGGAGATAATTGATCACTTTACAAATGAGTAATTGAGTCTATGGATCTTGGCTGATGTGAGTCACCTTTATGCAGAATTACTAAGAAGGTGTGGCCTTCTCAAGGTATAATTTGATATTCTGAAACTAGCTATAAGGACCTCTGAGAAACCCACTGTGGATATGGCTATTTCACAAGTCTCAGCCTCTGTAATACTCATCAAGTTCCTTGATGTAATGATTCTACTTGTGGAGGCTCACATATGCCTTTCAACACACCATGGAAGAGAGCTAACACCATATACACCTACTATAACATCATCCACCTCCCAGAGATACTGGGTGTCACAGACTGCATACAAGTACTGACAAAGGTCTCTCCTATCCCACTGGAAGAACTACACTTCTATGAACTGCCTGATAGTATGTGAAACTTGTTTGATCATAATTAACATGTCCGCACAGCATTCAGGCAGTTCAGAAAATTCATAGTTCTGCCACACATCTCAGGTATATTGTCACTTCCTGCATTTTGAGGTTGGATAAGTACCAGCACTGTGGATAATGTTAATATATACAGCTACATTTCTGAGGTGTCCAAATACACCATATGCATAGCCTGCTGCAGATGGTGCTGGATAACCTGTGGAGCCCTGGCATACAACACTCATCTTGAACCAGCAGAGTTTAGATGAACCTCCATATAACAGGACACAGGCATACACATGCAACATTCTAAAGCCTGTGTTTAACTTACTCAAAAACTGCTTTGTCATGCCCAAGGACACTCTAGAATGATCCCATAACAGCCTGCAGGTGGTTCCGAGAATTTTACTCCCTTATTTGGCAGTAAAGAGACAAGGCTGGGCAGTCCTAAGATAGTGGTACAGTCAGACCATGCACACACACATGGCCAGCAGGGAAGTTGTCTTAACATCATTGTTCAATGAGAGTGTTGTGGAACAGCAACAGCTGTCACACTACAGCCACCTAGACAGTAAGGGACAGATATATTGCAGTACCTATGAAGCATTCATTTCTAGTCCACATGTGGGATTGGCAGGCACAAAGTAACAAGGTGGTGTCACACAGATCAAACATGATACACACAGTGAAAATATCAGGCACTGCTGAGCAGTGCATAGTTAGCTCACACTCTTTATTTGTCAGTCCACATTTACAACACAGAAGAAAGAATAGAGTGGGTCACAATCATTACCTTTATTTGAGCAGGTGATAAGGCATACAATAACACATCTCTTTCCGCACATATTGACTGGAGGACATATCACAGGTGTTCTGTGTCATACACAATATTCTCCTGCAGTTGAGGATGCCTCACTACATGGAAACCCCTAATATGTACCCTCCTCATTCTCAGGCAACACCACTAGCAAGAGATGTAATGGTGACACAGGCAACCCTATGCATGGAGGTGGACATGGAAGCAGTATCTGCTACCACAGGCTACATTAAACAGATCATTATTATGTCCCTGGCCTACATGACCTAAAAGATGTCATGCAACACAGCAGTGAGGTCCATGCTGAACTGTGTTGCAGAGTATTGTGCCTGTATGGCACTGTAGCACATCTTCTGATGATCCTGAATGCTGTTTGCATGTCAGGGGTTAACTCTGACACATTATGACATTGAGTACAAATGAAGTCTCACTGATGCTGAAACTATGAGGGATCTTTAACCCACTGAGGATGGTGAGCATGCATACAGTTCAGCCTAAAGTTTTGGATGAGGCCACAGATTCAGCTTGAATTGAGAAAGTATGGACACACAGGATGGTGACAGACACTGCTGCCATATAATCTGACCTAGAATGGTGACAGACAGTGATGCTGTATAAACAGACACTGGATGGTGTCAGACAGTACTTCTGGGATGGTGACAGAAACTGTTCAATGAATACACAACAAAAGGCACACTACAAGGAGCACGGGATGATGTTCCCAAGCCATGTCCCTCTGCAAGATGTGTTATACAATTCTAATCAACCTTTGCTGCCATCTTAACCAGGGTGAATACCTGATGTGCCTAAAGTAATATACTGTGTCACTGCACAGTGCAGCTGTAGAGAAATCTGGTAATGACTTGGTCTATCATCTACTAAGCCATACAGTGCTAGGTCCATCTTGATGTCAGTATCCTCACCTCTAGGGATAATCCCAGGACTACAGTCCCCCTACAGTGGCACCAAAAGAATCAGTCCATTGCTTCTACATGACACCATTCCTTGGCCATCTTCTCCACTGCTATTGACTATGCCTTTGCCTTGCACAGTTTGGCATGTACGTAACATGCTTATAACTCTGTTGTAAAGTGTAACTATTTCCTGTATGACATATATATCATGGACCACTATCTGCCATACCTGGTCACATAAAGGCTGGTCAGCACCCACCCTCAACAATAGGCACTATTCATGTGTCTAAGTGCTTGTAGCAGGAAATCATTTTAAGTAGGGATGATATTGTCCAGGTTCTCCCATCCACCTCATCTCTAGAAATTCTCCCATCCACCTCATCTCTAGAAATGCAGACAACTATGAACATATGACAGAGAGCTGTAAATAGTATAGTACTGGGACTGGTAGGATGGCAGCTACAAATTAGTAATCTATTGAGACCATTCTACAACAAAATGGATGGCTATGGGTCATGCTATATAATAGCTGTAGGGATACACATAAAAGTAATTAAATGCCAACAGTTATGTATAGGCTAAGGCAGTCGTGTCTAATGTTGGCAATCAGGGTCACCTTAACAGCTATTGAATTATGTGCTTACCCAAATAAGTTGTTGGTGAAATGTTTGTCAGCATAAATCTGCTGTACTTACCACCACAGGCCACTAAGTATATTAGGCACGCCATAAGATCACAATAACCGTGGCAGGTATGAGCATGGATAGATTGTTCTGATGTTGCGGGCTACTACTGCAATCTACAAACATGAAAAGCATGAATGTAGACATATACCTGTTACTAACATTTTGTAATGTGAATTCTAGCTGAAGACTGCACATCCTTAGGAAAGTAGACAAAACCAGCTTAGCACACACTTTCACAGAACTATGTGTCTCCTCAAATGGCATATTGATCCAAATGATGTTGCTGTTCTTCCTAACATTGATGCTCCTTCCCAAATATGCAAGACAGTGTCAAACATCTACATGACTTAACCTAGAAAATAGTTGTGTACCTCTAATACTATGTAAACTTATTCCCATATGTGTGTTATGTAGATAAATTAGGTCAGTAGACATGAATGTTCATAAATCACGTTATATTACTGCCATGCACATATGGCATGCAACACAGCCTGCCGCACTTGCTCACTTCTGACAGCTTGTTGCCATGAGGTTTTGCTCAAGACCTGCACTAAAACATGCATCACAATACTTCATACAAATACATTATATAAAAATCACTTTGTAGGTATGATTCGCATGCTACCATTTTATGCTCCACAAAAGTGTCATGATTTTCAGATGAGTTTCAAGAGAATGAGTTTCTTCTGGTTCCCACCAGTAACTGCTTGCATCCTAAATAAAGGAGGGCATGACAATGCTTTACGTACTTCACGGCCATTTTAATGAATTCCAATGGAACCCCCCATGGTTGTGCATTTAATAGATGTTCGGTATGACCTGTTCTTAGAAGCCCCATGCATCACCTAGAAGTGGGAGTAGTGCAGGTATCATTATGATGACTTGTTGTCTCAGGAACCTGGGATGCTAAGCAGTGGTGGCAACAGCACACTTACTAATATGGTTAA